>NW_018128571.1:9579-24696 GCF_001952655.1 Monopterus albus
ACTCCTTGCCTCTGTATTGATGGTAAGTTTTGCCATGCCATTTTCCACAGTGAGGCCGTTAACAGGGCCTGGTTCAACCACCACTGGAATACGACTTGCTGGAGTTTCATCTGGATTCACAACTTCAATCTGCCATCAAAGAAACAGGCAGAGGAACAATCAGAGAACCTTTAATTATCTTATTACATCACTCAGTCAATTGTGTCTTAATAAGGGCAACGTAATGCTATTAAACTACTTTGTCTCCAGACTGCACGGTCTGTACACTAAATATCATGACTTAGTATATAATGACCCAAAATGTTAACGGGGGAATTCTACTATTTTTCTTAAACCTCATCCGATCTGCCTTTGCCACAATGAAGATCCATGACAGATTGAAACATTGCACTATTCACTTAGAAGTGAGCATTAAGCGGCGTTTTACTTTTGAATTTTAAACAACTAACTAGTGGCATGAAGCTTTTTCAAAATAAAATGTTGCCAGTAAAAAGTCAATCTTTTGCTGTCAGTCTGTGTTTAAATAAATAAGTATTTTACCGCAACATCAAAGGACATTACTGGCTTGAAATATTTGGGCGTTCCCTTAAAGTGGATGGTGTATGGTGATGTGACAATCTGGATACCTCTCAGTGTTGCCTCCACCATTTCACCACCTGTGAGTTCATGTAGAAACACAAACACATGCACACATAAAATTATATACCAGAATGTTTTTGTTTTGTTAACATTTGTTTACTTTCATCTGGATTAAGTGGAACATAAAAACACTAACTCCATTACATTTTTTATATACATATGTGATATAAAGCCTTTTTTCCCCTCTCATTTCGGTTTGAAAATTTTAGGCACCAATAATATTGATTGTCACTTGGAACCCACTGAGCTGCTGAATAGGTTATGAATCACACATAATCAAACATAGTGAACAGGCACAAATGCACAGTCTCTTTCTTACCGGTCTCCGTCAGCACACTGACAGTTACATATATGGAACCCCCCACCAGTTCGAGAATGTTTGGGAAGGTCTCTGTGATGTGCTCTTTCTTCAGTGTGACCTGTCCGTTACCTCTGTCGACCTAATGTGACACATTATACAAATGCATCATGAAATACAGTATAGTGGTACAGTACAGTCAGTTAACTGTTGGAGGTACTTCACTAAACTGTGCACATTTTTATGTTAGCCTGGTTTAATTCTGAACTTCATAACAATTAACTAAAATAACACCAGATGTTTTTTGTTTTACAGTGTAGTGGTTGATAATAAATCAGATTCCAGAGGAAATATGTAATAGAACAGTATGTAGCTCATATAGACCTTATTTGGTATTAACCTGTGTAAGGGAGAGCTGAGTGATTATGTGTTTATTAAGTTCATGTGAGGTGGACAATGGGCTCATGTAAGTGGTTATATAATTAATACTTAGAATCCTAGTTAAAGCCTAAGTATGGTCAGAGATAAACTCCCTGTTCTTTTGTGAGGATCTTGGTAGGCTTCCTGGTTTCCAGGAGGGCTGTAGAGAGTTCCCAGAAGGAGTGAGAAGGGGGGCCGATAGATGTTAAGATGGACAGAGTCCAGCTGTTGAGAAGTAGCTATGTAGTTGAGCTGATAAAGGAGTGAGCCGGAGGGAGCCAGGGGTAGAGAGGAGAAGGACCATGCTGCAGTAAACAGTAGACGAGGTACCTTTTGGGGACCCAGCCGGCTGGGGAGAAGACGACTGACTGGGGCTGACTGATTCAGGACTGATAACAAATGACCTGACCTGACTGACTGGTGCTTTAACAATCTTCCTAGGCTTTACTTATTCCATTGCAAGAGGAGAGTCTCTGTTCTCTGTTCTCTGTTCCCTAACTACAAGAGTATCTGTTTAATTACTACTCTACTCAGAATAATTGTAATATTAAATGATCCTTTAAATTGTAATGGTTTGTCTGAATTAATTTAGTTGGTATCTCCCTCTTGCCACGACAACAGTCTCAGAGATTTTTGTATTTCTGGTAAAGCCAAGCTGTAAAACACACACTGTATATGAATGACCAATCAACTGACAAACAGAAATAAAGTGTAGGGACATGCTCACTGATACTGTCTGAAGAGAGCGAGGAAGGCTCCTTTTTTGTCCCTCATGCGTAATCCCAAATACTACATAAGCTGTCCCATCCACCTCTTCACCAAACAGATACCTAAAACCACAAGACAGGGACGCGTTTAAGCCCACGGTGAAGTGAAGCTATTAAACTGGAATGGTCAAAATGTAATAACAACAAATGAAATAGAGAATAAAACAAGTGCTCCAACATGTCCTCTTTTATTCCTCCTCCAGTCAATCAACCAATCAAACCTGGTCTCTGAAACCACAAAAGCTTCACATACGTAGCTTTGATGTTGATGGTGAGCTCCTGATCATCCACATAGAAGAAGGAGCTCTGAGGTGTAATTTTCACCTCAAAACTGGGCAGTACTGAAAAATGAAATGTATTTTATTGTGTTTGGTCAAGTTAAAATGAATGTTGCACTAATTTTACTGTAATGTACAGTGGTGATATAAAGCGACTCACCATATTCTTTAACCTCAAACTCTGCAGAGTAGCTCTGCTGTGGGTTGCTCTGGAACTTGGCCACCAGTTTCCACACTCCGGGACTACACACACATACACACACACATTTTTAAAGAACACACTTGTCAGTAATGAGGAAACTGTTTGTTTTATTATGATTTATGGTTTAACTGGTGTTAAACCCAAAAGGTCATGACAAGGCAAGTCTTTTGTTATAAATAATTTCCCCTAATGGAAACATGTTAAATGTTAAATAAAAAGCCTTTGGGAACTTCAGACATCATACTGGTCACCTATATTATGTATAAGTGTCAATTAAAATACACTTATTTCCTGTTTCACTGTCCAGTAGTATTATTCATAACATTGTCTTTAACCCAGGTGAACAAGATGTAAAAATCTTGTGCCAGTTCTTGATGAATATCCTTCAGAACCTTAATGAAAGATACTGTGACTCACACGACTATTTCACCAAGTAGATATTGACCACTGTAGATCCCTGATCTCAGAGAGATGATATTATCTGGTACAATGATGCCATCAGGGGTCTAAAAACAAAATTAAACAGGTATTAAAAGAGCTGGTATTGTGACCTTTTGGACCAATTTTTATAAATACTGCATGAATTTTAAACATATCTGTTAAATTTTATTGACCAAACATTTACTGTAGATTTCTCTAAATCCATTTTTACAAACTGGAAGTGATGACTCTTCACCTCCAGCCAATCAGTATAGGAATTAATGAATAATGCAAGTACTCCTATGGTTTATCTTTACCTTGAGAGACAACTACAGCTGGAAAAGTAGACAGTAAACAGATATATATGAACCAGAGTGTGATTGTGAATGGGAAAGAAGAAATTGATACTGCAGACATGAGACTTCAACTGGATGTTCCTGAATGGTTGGATTGTGTTTAGGTTTCCTAAAAAACATTTTCAAACGTAGTCAGAGGCAGCTAGCTTAGCTTTACCATAGCTATTTTCATGTAGCTCCCTAAGCTCTCAGTGTACTGCTACACAGGAGGTGGGATTATCCTTTTGTATTCAATAAACAGTGTCTGTTGTGACCTCAAAACGAGCACAGTTTCAACAATGCTCGCTTTCCAGACGGGAGATTAAAATTTTTAAATAACCTAAATATATCATGGGAGATAGTTTAGAAATTTGATAGCAGAGGACAACCTCCTTCATCACCCTAGTTGTAATGGAAAAATTTACATCAGCATCTTTATTAGCATATTGGCTGTTGCTAAGCAGTTATTAGTGTACATGTAAAACTAGACCGTTTACTGTGTAAGAGTGTCTGCAGTGAAAAAACATGTCCTTGTATGGATGGCGAACCAGACAGTCTATTTCCTGTTTGACATCTGTTTGACCTGACCTCACATATGCCCTTAACCCTGTAAAGCCTGACACATAAAAAATAGCCAGAACATTCAAATTTTTTGGAACTGAGATGTTTATTAACCTTTTAACAAAATCCAAAATTTTTATTTATCATTTATGCATAGACAGACAGTCCAGGCATTAAGGAATAAATGTGCCATATTATTTTGTTTAATTTTAGTATCACATTTTTGGCAACTTTTGAAACCACAAGTAACACCCAGAGGTTTTTTGTGTCTGATGGCAAGTCTTAATTTCACGCTCACCAAGCCTTGATAAGATAATTTTTTCCACAACGATAGTCCATCTCTTTTTTCTCTCTCTCTCTCTCTTTTTATCATACCAGCTCTTAAATCTCTTTAAGAAAAGTTAAGATTCCTATATCTCGCCCTCATCTCTGAATATAATGATTCATCCACCAGTCACAGTGGAGTCACATGTAATAATGCCTATGCAAAATTTATACTGGTGGCTTTCTGGGAGGAATTTCTTAATTATGGATTATTATTTTCTGGGGAGAAATAGATGTAAAGAAGCAGGGTAGCAAAGAACAGGATAGAAATAGGTGACACAGTTACTTAACGAGAACAGCACAACATACACTGACGTTAAACATACTGACTAAACAAGCATTAAACCCACCCCAGAGAGTCTACTGTTTTGGTAAGAGTATGAGAACTTTGCATTGATGTAGCTTTTTAATTATTATGTCTTCCATGTGTCAGGACCGGAGCGAAGCTGCCGATAATGCAGTGGGTGAATTCAGTTAAATAGTCAGACTAGAATCAGTAAAGAAACACCGTCTCTTTAATAAGAGCACTGACAAGGAACAAAAAACGATACAAGACACGGTTTAAACACGAAACGCACTTACAGGTCAATAATACAGTCCAGGGTCAGAACCAGCAAACACATACAGTACATCCAAGGAATCCAAAATGCGTTGTTCAAAACTGAAGTCCGATAAGCCGATATACAGAGAAGAGGAAGGCAATACACGGTGGTCAAAAACAGAAAACCAGGGTCAAAAACTAGAGAGTCAGGCAAAGATTAATGCTGGAGAGTCAGAACTGGAGTCTAGAACAATCTGGCAGGGAACTGGTGGCCTAAGTAACCTAAATTAATTTAATTAAAATTGCTTTGTGCAATTTTAGTTTCTCTTTTGGTGCCACAGAGTTGAGAGTCCTGGCATTTTACTTCTGTGTTCAATCAGTATTTTCAAAACCTCCTGGATTAAATTTTGATTTTTCCGGGAGGACTAAATCAATTTTATTTAGTTCAGATTATTGAGTTTTTTCTTTCTGTTTTTAATCAGTACTTACGTATTCCTTTCCTTGTGCTGCAGTAACACTTGAATGTCCACTTCGGGGATCAATAAAAGCTTGCCCTTCTTTTGAGGGAGAGGTCACACCAGAATGTGCAACTTGTGTCTGGATGTATTTTTACGTAGTCCCTGGGATACTGGATGTTTTATCTTTGATAGTTAAGAAACTAAGAAGTAATGTTTGATGATCATGTTTTCTGTATTTATGAAAGATAAAGTACAATACCACAATCTCAGTGAATATTTCAGTAGCCGACTCCACGGGCTCCATACCAGGCTTTACTGCAAACAGCCTGTATAAAACTGCCAGAGAGAGTCAGAGAAACACAGAGAGAAGCAGCTGTTTATTTCATATCACTTATTCCAGCTTCATCTCACTCTTGCTTTGCTGGGCAACATTGAGCTAAACACCAAACAGTTCATAGCAGAAAGGTTTCAAAATGTTATGCTAGTTTTTAAGGGTGGTGGGATAAATTTCATAAAATATACCTTTAAATAAACACACTCAACCTGTAAACACATAAAAATAGAGAACTGATTTTCATCCTGTTATTTTTAAGTAATTCTTAATCAGGTGCCACCTGCTAACCACCTATGACAACTCCTTAACAACTCCATCTGCTATAAAGGTTACAGGATGTGGCTGAAATGTAGTAAGAGTAACTTAAAGTAAGAGCATCTGTCAAATCCTACAAGTGTTTGAGATGAAACATGAAAACAACACTAAGGTCAAAGTGTTTGATCATTTCAGCAACAACCTACTTTGATGGTTTCAGTCTACAGAAACAGCTGTAGTAAAAAGGACTTGGCTTGGGTGCAGGTGACAGAAGAAATTAATGAATAGGTGTGCAAAAAACAAACAAATGAGGGTAATCAACCACATCAACATCACCTATGGATAAGCAAATTGCTTTTCACTGTTCTGGGCATGTCTGAAAGCATTTATTAAAGGGAAAATAATATTTTGAAATTTATTTTTATTACTGGTTGAGTAGACGACCTGTCCAGCCAGGACTGGCTCCAGCCCCCTAAACCCCCACCCAATACTGGACTCACCTCTGCTACTGGGAGTGTAGAGGGTCTTGTCAGTCTGGATGAAGATGTATCCAGACTGGAAGGACACCAAGACGACTTTCTCCAGCAGTCGGTCAGGGAACTGAGCTTGCAGGTAGACATACTGTTTCATGGTGGGATCTTTACTGAAGTGTCCAGGAGGGATCTGAGTATAAACATATGTAAACCACAGGAAGGGGTCTGTCATTAGCAGCTTTAATGTTAAATAAAAACATGAAATCTTTCCTAGTGTGACATCGAGGTAGAAAAGTGATTTACATACATAGGGTTTCCCATGGTGTTTACCCACAAAGACAGTGAAATAAAAATTTATCTCCATAACATAATAATAACAGACCATATGATGATGTGACGAAATTAAAATCAAAATAAAATCAACTAGATTATAAATTAAACTCCTTATACTCTGATAATCTAGTCCAGATTTGGGAAGTCTAAGTGTGGTCTGATGAAGAAAAAGAAAAAGCAAAATGTCCCTTTAAGACATTTTAACAAACTGAATAAATGTTTTACAAATCGTAGACTGTGTCTGAAAGAGTCTTTATATTGTCACTGATAATATAGGTAACATTAAGTGGCAAAAATGGAGCAAAAAGAAAAGTAGTTCTAACACAAATTTCTCTTAACTTTGAATTGGAGACAAAAACAATGAGGTGTTCTTTTGACATCACATTTGGGAAAAGAACCAGCTCTTCACAAGACAACAAAATGCTAAATAACTCTTTTGGTATCTTTTAATAACTATTCTCCAAATAAAAATGGTAAAAAGAAAGAAATGTGCAGTGAAATATTGGCACATATATACTGTCAAAATCAGACAACACAGTGAAGTCCAAGTCAACTGTGAGCTCAAATAAGCTTGAGACTGGATCAAGACAAACAAAAACAAACAACTTTAAATAGTATGCAGTACTTTTTAATTCCGTAATATAATATCAGCAATCACTGAAGACATTTCACCGGTTTTAAACATTCAGGATCAACATTTTTGCATTTAAAATATCTTTAGTATTTCTACATTACCATAATTTGTCCAAAGGCCTGGCACTTGTTTGAACTTGTAAGGGTCACATATGTGGATGCCAGCCTTGTGGCTTTGGTTGGATGGTTCATCACAGTGATTTCAACACTGATGTCATTTTGAAGTTCGCAGTCTTGAACTTCCACAAAGACATTTTCTGTTGATCCTACTCGCAACAAGTTGGGAGCGGCCATAATCTCTCTGCAGAGAACAGGAGAGTGAGACAACTAACTAACTATACTGTTTGTACAGAGACAACTACATGCTGTTCAAGGATAGACAGCGTTATAGATACACTGAGGAAACAATCTGCAAATTTGGTTTTACAAACATTTTTACAAAATCTAGGGAGTAAACACCACAAACATTTAGTGTTTCTTAACTTATTTTGGGTGAAGACCAACTCAAATAAAAACCTCTTGACACCTCTTAAGTGCTGTGACATTTTGAACTTGTAAGACTATTTTTACACTGTGGCATTTCTACGTTCAGTTAAATAAAGGATCTGAGTACTTCTTTCTCAACTGTTGTAGAGTGCCTTTAAATGTATTCTTAGCCTCAAACATATATAACAAAAATAGGTAGGCCTAATATTCTTTAAGCGGAGCTGAGTTGTGTGTAAAGACCCTGGGGGAGACGAGACCAGACTACCTGACTTCCTCTGCAGAGTGACAAAAGACTAAAAGACTTACAAGGTGATCCTGTTTCCCAGTCACAATCACATTTCAATAATATTGTTCAATAAATGATTTTTGGCACTGCTGTCATTTTCCCTGTGCATTGATTTAACCACGACAGGTTATTTTTTGGCATCATGAACAGGATAGGAGCTGGTCAGAGAGGTCCGGTGCCTGGCAGTGGCTTCCTGGGTGCAGAGCTGGCATTTCACACGTGGCCACTGAAAAAAAGGTGAGTTACTTTTTTCATATAAGTGATGAATTGCTCTCTCTGTCCTGGGAAGTCACTGTGTGGGTGCCGGTAGGTTTAAAAGATGTGTTTTTGACTGAACTAATCTCCTGACTGGCTCTCCTTCAAGTGTCTGTGTGGGGAAACAGGGAAAAAAGGAAAAACAAGGCTGGGAGGTAGGATCACCGTTACTGACTTTGACATGTGACCTATCATCACTGTTATCACCTATTAACCCTGTGTAAATAAGTCACTGTGGGGAATTGGGCTATTTATAGTCTATGGACTATGCTCTGAGGAAAATAACAGAGGAATACAGCCTATTGGGATTGGACAAGACAAAGTAAATGTTGTTAGGCAACGGATTGAACAGCATGAAATTATGAGTTATGAAGGTGCCTGGATTTGATATAAAATATTGGTGAAGGTGAGGCTGTGTAATAGAAGTCTGTCCTGCATGTGGGTCTACAGCAGGATTTGTTTTATATAATTCAAGTAGGATTGGGAATTAAAAAAGCTGTTGTTACAAGTTAGGACTGACTATTTGTAAATTTTGCAGTAAGTTGCTGAAATAAGGGGTTTGTGTTTCTGTAGCGCAGGCGGGCTGTGCCCCCGCGGTTTAGGATTTGGCAGCAAGGTGATTGAGTTACTCCACTGAATGGAGATAAATAAATTTGATTATGACTGCAGGGGTGTGTGTGTGAAACTGGGTCTTTGTCCATATTTGATCAGTTTGGACGTTAACCTGGTCTTCTCCGAAAGGGGAACGGTTCATACAATTTGTTGGCCAACTATAGTGAAGTACAGGGTCAGATGTGAGTGTGCTTTTTGATATAAAAGTCCGGACTTAAAGGGGTGTGAGAATATAGGATATAGGCCTGTTTATTGAATAAAACTCTTTTAGTGTGTGGAGAGGTGTGTGTGTGTGTACAGGGTCAGATGTGAGTGTGCTTTTTGATTGTGTATATGTGTTGTAAATTGCTTTGTTTTATGAAGTGTGAACAAGTTTGCTTGTTCACACCATATACTGTGTTGTATTGAAGGTTTATATAGGCTACAGATGTATTGAAAATATACTGTTTGTTCTAACCACCACAGAATCACAACAGTTTTTAAGGCACTGCACTGTTTAGCGCTGTCTTATCACTGAGCTTTTACACTTTTATACATTGCAGAGGTCTCTTAGAGCTTCTAATCTTTTGTTACTGATTGTTTCTAGATATAGACTTAAATCTGCTGGTGACCAGGCATTTATGGTAGCAGCTCCTACTTTTCTAGTAATCAATTATATGTATATTTTTGTATGATATTTGATACATCAGTCATTTATGGTGATTTAAGTATAATAAAAAATGTTTATTTTGGAAACAAAACCAGTTTTGCTTATTGCATTTGGACCATCTAGAACTTTTGAATTGTTTTGGCTCTTTTTCTCCTCCAAACAGGAACCTTTTTATTTTGCATTGTGGTAGACAAAAACATTCGCTGTCCTTGTTTGTGTAAAGGTAAAAATTATTATATACACACAGTGCATATAATAATACATTACACACACACAAAACCAAGGAGTTGTTTTAGTGAAAAATCAATCAGACATGCACAATTATTGGCAAGTGAGTCATTTAAACATTCAAGTAATTATCTTGAGAGCAGGTTGCATACATGGATGGGTTACTGACCCTCCCAGGCACAGGGCCGGGGGCCCAAGGGGGTCACTGTCAAAGCCTTGCGAGTCATTTTAGATGGAAAAAGCATTCAGAGGCCCCGCCACCCCCCCCGTGTGCAGTGCACAGATAGTCAATCACAAGGCAGAAGATGTATCAGGTTGTATACAACAGATTACTCAGGAAATTATTGATCATGTTGAAGGGGTATAAGTGAGGGCGCACTGCTCTCACCATCAGCATGAGTCACTAGGCATAACTAGCTAATTGATGCATAATTATCTCACACAGAAAAGGAACTGCATTACTTATTTATTTTTATTAGCCTATTTATAGGCATGAAAGCATTTAACACACCTGCTTTGTCAGCACTCACCTGTAGCATTTAAATATAAGAATTTAAATAATGTGTAGTAGAAATGTGGAAAGGTAAAAGAGTGGATGAGGATCATAAGGTCCATCGGGGCCTTTACACACTAAGTAATTTATTGATTGTCTTGACCAAGGTCCAGCACTGGATCAATAAAACATTTCATCACTTTTGTGGACTCTGCTGTGCCCACAAAGGTGTAATGCAGCACTATACAAACACAAAACAAAATTTGAGGGAACTTACTGGAATCTGAAAGACCGCAATATGTTCACTCACTGTGACACAAACGTGGGAAGTGGTGGAAGATGTACTCAGGTTGTTTACTTAACTAAAAGTAGCCATATCATAGTGTAAAATACTCTGATACAAGTGAAAGTCCCACACTGAGAAAGTTACTTAAGTAAAAGTTCACAAGTATTAGCATATGCATAATGGCACAATTCACATTAATTTATTGGGTTATTATTATTGATATATTATTGTGTACATCACATTTAATGTTGCAGCTTTGGAGCCAATTTTAAATACCTTACATAGCCTACTCATAATTTCCCACTGATGATCAATGACTTTTTTGATTATACTGTATTTTGTTTTATTAATTCGATTCTGAAAAATAACTTGCAACTAAAGTTATCAAATAAATGTAGTGGAATTAAAAAGTACAATATTTACCTCTAAAATGTAGTGAAGTCAAAGTATGAAGTAGCACAAAATGCAAATACTCAATTACAGAAACCTCAAAACTGTGCTTGTTCACTACTTGAGTAAATCTACCTAATTACTTTCTACCTGTGAATGTGAGTGCAATGTAACAGAATTAAACAAATACTCCCAATATACAGTACAATCAATACTCTGTATCCATTACTCTAAACTATTACAAATGCAGGTAAGTCCCAGCTTTGTTGGTCACATTACAATATTTATCAATTACTATTACACATCACACAGATTTATTGTCTATGCAGCACAATGTTACATTTGACCTGCAAAAGGCTAAGAAGACCTTTTCAAAATTTAAGTTATCCATTAACGTTTTTTAAAACTCACTAATAAGTGTATCATTCCATCATTTTGTTTATTTTGTTGGCAGAGTCACGACTGTCATCAGTGTATGAAATTGTCATTATGGCAGTCATCTGAAATTGTGTTTCTGTATTTCAGGGTGTGGAGGAGTGTGTGAAGGAAAGGCAGCTCTACTTACAGTGGAGATCCATGTGCCGGAGAAGTCAGAGAGGAAAATGCCAGAAAGGCCAGTAAACACAGCAGGTTCTGACCCACCATCCTACAGGTATACCATAGCTACTGTCAGTGTAGACTCTCGCTCTGCAGTACCCTCGATTACTTCCCTCCTCCTGCGAATTTAGTTCTCCTCAGTAGTGTCTCATTCAGTTAAAGGGATAGAGTTACAATGTTTCAAATCTGTCTTAAAATAGTCAGGCGCCCATGCACATTGAAACAATCAGTTTCAGTGAAGGCAGTTATGCTTTTTGGGATAAACATGCTTATTATCACTACTACAAATGTTAAGTTTGTGAATAATACTGGACCCAAAAGCACAGTATGTAAGGGGCAAGGTCACTCTGAGGGTTTAGGGTGGTGCAGGTGAAGGCCCCAGAAGAGAAGTTCACTGAAGGCTTGCAGGACTCAGAGAGTAAGATTCCCTTCTCCTCTGAGACACAGACAAGTGTTGACATGCAAGGCAGAGGCAATGATGGTAGCTAAATACTTTTTGTACTCACAGAGGTGAACTCTTTTTAGTTTACAGGTCAATGGAGGAGACTTAGGAGCTAGAGAGCGGAAGCAACAATAAAATAGTTGAGAAGATGGTGGCCTGAGGAAACATGGCGGATGATTCAGGTGAGCATTGTTGGGGAAACTAATTTGAAAATGTCGTTTTGCAAACTATCAATTATGTCATACTGGAAGAAGTTAAACTACAGCAAAGGTACTCTAGAGAGAAATGTAGTTTGGTAAACTAAAGTTACTTAGGAAAAAGTAGTTAAAACTAATTTGTAAAAAATGATCAAACTGACAATCTACAAAAAATTATTTTGCGTCACTTGACTCAGAGCAAAATTATCAAACCTTAAACTGCTTTGTCTAGTTGAACTGATCAAAGATTTTGAATTTGTGACATTAACCAGAAGTAAATCTGTATATCAGCCACAGACAATGAGATTAAGACCGTAACATTTTATTCAGCAATGTAAAACTTTATCTTCTGAATCCCATATATCTCATAGTAGTGAATGTTTTACACAACAAGGACAATTCAAAGTCAAACAATTTGAAAAGAACATTTTATCTCCTTGAGTTTTACTTCTGTGGACATCCAAAGAGCATGTACTCATGGACCATCTCCTGCATGCCCAAGCAGGTGGGTCTGTGCTCCTCAAGTTGACACTCTCTCTCTGTGGGCCAGTACTCGATCCAGGTTTTCTCACCGAGCATGTACTGATATCTGTGGAGAGCAAAGTGAAAAACATTGAATCTTCATGTAGCTGCTATTTGTAACATGCTGGAGCACAACATAACCCCCTCTTCTTCTTCTTCTTCTTCTTTCGGCTGTTCCCATTAGGGGTCGCCACAGCGAAACATCTGTTTCCACCTAACTCTATGCTCAGCATCCTCTACTCTCGCCCTAAAAAACTGTACATTTAATGACTATCAGTAGCAACTGTAACACACAAACTAGAGTACGAGAGGCAAACTTGATTTAGTATGTGACTTAGTAATATGATGCAGTAAAATAGTTTGAATGTTTAAATGAGGAGAATATTGTGAGGGAGCTGCAGACACAAAGGAAGAACTTACGAACGATTTTGGTCATCTCTGTGAATATCTTTGGAGGTTCCCATGATAAGGTAGGTTTTGCCTACTTTCACATCTAATGTCTCCCTGCAGTGGGGATAACTGAGGAATGTACGCACTTTGCCCTGAGAACCCACATCAGAACTTCCTGTAGTTAAAATATAGGACAAGAGAGAGAAGATAATTACAGCCTAATTAAGCTGTTTTTCTCTCTGCCTGGATGCATCACGAGGAGGATGCAGAGGAATTGCTATGTCATATTACGGCACTTTAGAAAGACTTTCAATAAAACATAAGTGGGTAGTAACGTTTAGACAGTTCAAACAGTTTTGAAAATTATGAGGAGATAAATACTCACCTTCCTTGATGACTTCCTGTATGCGCACTGTGTAAATGTCAGTGGATAACTCATCTGTAAAACCTTCCACTGCCACTTTGTACACTGAAGACAAACAAGTTACAGATTGTTACCTCACTTACTTGTTTTTTCAGTTTTCTCTTACTTACACAAACATATTTTTTAAGATAAAAGCTCTCTATATATGCAGTCCATATACACTCTCTTACCATAATCTATTTTGCTGGTCTGTGTGCTCTCACAAAGTTTAGTTGTACGATCATCGTTGCTGATTTTGCCCTTCTTCTGCATACTGCAGTTCTCTGGAAAGATAAAATAGGCACAAAGTAAATGCACAACTGGTGACCGGATCAAATGAGAACATAGGAATGTGTGTGGATGGATGAGTGAAGTATCAAAGTTAAAGCTTCTTTTAGGTTTTAAGTATAATGACAAATCAATCTCGACCTCTGACTGCTGCTGCTTGTTAAACAAATTCAACAACCGTATCTTAAATGGCCACATTATACATGAAACACAAAACAGGCATCAGTGTGCTAGCATTGTCACTGTGGACATGTTTTCTTTATTATCGTTATCATGTATCTCTGCACGTTTCAAGGCTATTAGCTTGGGTGTAGACTCTTAGTTTTGTTTAATCAGTCACTTAACTTTACTGAGGTGCAATACTGACTTGCTAAAGTAAGACAATGTAGGATGACAAATGAAATGGACTTATTGTAACATTTTTAAGGATAAGGATAATCACCTTTATTGGCCAAGTATGTTACACACAAGGAATTGGTTTCCGGTACAGAACCGAGGCAGCCATCTGCGGCGCCACCTCAACCGATGGCTCTAACCATCGGGGGCAACTTGGGGGTTCAGTGTCTTGGTCAAGGACACTTCAACACGTGGAGTGCAGGCACTGAGATTCGAACCTTCAACCCTCCGGTTGAGAGATGACGGCTCTACCCACTGAACCACAGTCGCACCCATTACAAAATATAATAGAAAATAGGCGCTTTCATACCAAACAAATCTAGGAACTAGTCCCTGGGGGAGCTCCCCCAAGAACTACAGACCTTCACAGGCTGAGTAGGAAAACTGAAGTAACCCAACACTAAAAGCCGACTGAATATTAGCGATTAGCCAACATGCTCACAACGGTTAACAGTTAGCGATGTCACCAGTAAGTGTTTTCTTTATAAGTTAATGAGCCACTATCCCTCTGCAGAGTGCAGCTCCCCATGCTGCTGGTGATGGCTATTGGATGCTACCCTTTACACAACTAACAGGATTTTAAAACATGACAGTTAGTGGTGCTAACTAGTTCTAAGAACCACTATCATTCTCAGCTCCTGTGGTGTGGACAAGCCAAGGAGGAGGTACTGTTCATCCAGGGGGCTCAAAGTAGAGAGGGTGAGCAGCTTCAAATACCTGGGCGTCCACATCAGTGAGGACCTCACTTGGACACTTAACACCACACAGCTGGTCAAGAAGGCCCAACGGCAGCTGTACTTCCTGAGGAGGCTGAGGAGGTTTGGCATGTCGCCTAGGATCCTTTGCAATTTCTACAGCTGCCTCATCGAGAGCATCTTGACCAGCTGCATCACTGTCTGGTATGGCAGGGACCACCGCTTCGGCCC
>NW_018128571.1:25695-33907 GCF_001952655.1 Monopterus albus
TGAATCACAGCTTTAAAATTTGTTTGTCTATATCCCTGAATTTACTTTGTGTCACTTGGCTGAGAGCAAAATTATCAAACCTTAAACTGCTTTGTCTAGTTGAACTGATCATAGATTGTTATATAGTCACCATACAGTAACCACTACTTGTTTAATTTGTGACATTAACCAGAAGTAAATCTGTATATCAGCCACAGACAATGAGATTAAGACCGTAACATTTTATTCAGCAATGTAAAACTTTATCTTCTGAATCCCATATATCTCATAGTAGTGAATGTTTTACACAACAAGGACAATTCAAAGTCAAACAATTTGAAAAGAACATTTTTATCTCCTTGAGTTTTACTTTTGTTGACATCCAGAGACTGAGTACTGCTGGATCATTTCCACTATACCCAAGCAGGTGGGTCTGTGCTCCTCATCTTGACACTCTTCCTCTGTGGGCCAGTACTCGATCCAGGTTCTCCCACCGAGCATGTACTGATATCTGTGGAGAGCAAAGTGAAAAATACAATGAGTTTTCACATTATTAGATATTTGTTCTTAGGGAAATAGAATTATTCAAGGCCACCTGCATGCAGTTCATTTATTTTCATAACTCATTCTACAATCTACAACATGGTGGAATAAAAATAAAAGATAAATATCACAGCAAATACAAATGAGTTTTGCTTCACAAAAAACTAAACATTCAGAGTTATATTTTTGTGCTATGACCAGTACAAGCAGTGACATATTTTGTTGACCTTGACATTTACTTTATCTGTTTGTATGGTATTTAACACAGTGCTAAGATAATAGACACATATAAACTGGGTTTGTTTCTGGTGCAAAGTCACTCTGCAGACAGTTTAGCGATTCTATCAAAAAAACAAGGCAAACTTGGAGGAACCATTATGGAGGAATGGTTAACTATGTAAATTTAGTGAAATACTATAGTTTCCAACTTGAAGATCAGTTTAATTCAACATCTAAATAAAGGTTAACTGTGACTGTTACAGAAAGGTTGATAAAGCTGTCATTGCATGCATTTACCTATAGTAAATTAATACAAATGACTGAAACCCTCTAACCATTCTACTCCACTCGGTTGTCCTGTACATAGTGCTGCTGTGCTTACATGTTAAGATAATTTAATAACTCCTTTACATGACTCAAACACCACCATCAAACAATAATTACAATGTAGGCATGCTTTATGTGCTCAAGGACTGTATGTTGTATGCAGTAATATAAAGCAGGGAAATAGTTAAAATGTTTAAATAGTGACAATATTACAAGAGCAGCTACACACACACACACACACACACAGAACAAACTCACGAGAATGTTTGGTCATCTCTATAAACATCTTTGAATGTGCCCATGATGAGGTAAGTTTTGTCTTTTCTCATATCTACAGCTTCCCTGCAGTGAGGATGACTGAGAAATGTGCGCACTTTGCCCAGAAGGTCCACATCAAGACTTCCTGCAATTAAATTATATAGTAGGAGAAGAGAATGCAGGGGAACATAATTAATGACACAACAGGTTTCATATACTGTTGTACTAATTTCAAATACAAAAAAACTTAAGATTTTTTTCTGCCTGTCTGGAAAAACAATCTGGGTGATGGCTATGTCACTTTTAAGCCACTGTAAGAAACATTACAGTAGATAAGTTCAAAGGAGATACTGTACATAGTCACCATCCAAACTTCCCCTTATTATAACATAAGTAAGTACAGTAGATACACAGCATTAAAATGTTTGACATTCTCCTAAACTTCTCATGTATAAATGGCTAAGGATTTTGTCTGACTAAATACACCACAAGGAGGGAAAGGAAAATGGCCACATGGGAAAGAGAAGACTAACACTCACCTTCTTTAATAACGTTCACTATTCGCACTTGGTAAGTGTCAGTGGACAAGCCCTCTGTATAATTCTCCACTCTTACTTTGTATGCTGACAGGAAACAAGTTGCACATTGTTGTGTTACTGCTTGCTCGCTCACTCATTCACATGTCACTGACTCACAAACACTTACCAAAATCTGTTTTGCTGGTCGATGTGATCTCACAAACCTTTTCACTACGGTAAGTGTTTCTGACTTTGAACTTTTGTATACTGCAGTTCTCTGGAAATAAACAATTGGCAAAGAGTGAAAATACAACTGATGACTCAAATGAATGAGCACATGGGCATGTCTGCATCTATGGTGCACGAGCTATTGCTATACCTGTGTAGTGTGTTTGTTTTTTATGCATCTGCGACTGTGATAGCTGCGGCCAGAGGCATTATGTTTTCAGATTGCACTCTGTCTGTCCATATAATTCTTATGAATGGAATTTCTTCAAAATTGGCACAAATGTCCTATTAGACACATTGTGATGAGTCATTCACATTTCCAGCACACGAGTTTCCTTTGTGTTTTGGTTAGCCATGCTGCTAATGTAGCCTACTCTACCTTAGCACCAAGTCTACCACCAGTGTGTCGGCATTGATAGATAAAAAAAACAAACAAACAAACACAGTTTAACATCCAGCACTAATGATAATGCATGGCATGTCATTATGGTGTGTTAACTGTGGCTCAAGTTCAACAGTGAATAGCAGTGAATGTTCATGCTAACAAGGTAAGAAAAAGAGTCTCCTTCCTGTGGGAGTACATGTCCCCAATTGTCCCCCGTACGTGATTGGTCAACACAGAGCCTTTGCCGGATGATGTCACCATCCAGTGCAGTGAGGGTGAAAATAGCATAGAAGGTCACACAGAGCTTCACTTAGAAGTTAGAAGCTCGTGCATAGTTCATGCACAGTTATAAGGTCTGAAGAGATTCATGAAATTGTACAGGAGAGAAGCCAGCCAGCTGAGTTTGTGGCAAAACCTGCATGTTGTTTTTAACTGCATATGATAATTCCTACTCAAAGTAGAACGGAGGTCACAGTCATTACAAGATGATTAGTTTAAACATTTCAAAATGCACCTGCACTGTTTTGCATTTTGTGACTTTCAGTCGAATAAAATATGATTTTTCCAGTCATACGTATATTTTGTCATTGAAGATTTCTTGAAAATAGTGTTAAAATATCATCTCGTCTTATTCTTGTGAACTTGTTATTGTGTATTGTCTCATCTCGTGAGCTAAGTGTATTGTCACAACCCTAATGTTAACATTAAAATTTATCTTGGTGCACTATTAAAAGCTGTTAGATTGGGTGTAGACTCTTAGCTTTGTTTAACCAGCTCTTGGTCTCAAGTCATCTAACGTTACTTTACTGCAATGCTGACTTGCTAAAGTAAGACAATGCAGGATGACAAATAATCAGCGCTTTACCTTTAGGACGCACAAAGTTAGTCTTTACTTGTACCCTCATGGTGTAACAAATTTAAGCGTTAAAGCTTCCATGTTCAGACAGTTTCCTCTTTACCTTCGCCACATATGCATTCATCATTCCTACAGAGCCGCTTCAGCTGTCCAGCTCTCCTCTCTGGATGGTAGAATTTCACACAGCGTTTTTCTGCAACAAAGATATTTGATCAACTGTGTTGTGGTACATCAGAAAATATACATTACTCTGAAAATATAAAAGTGCCCACTTATCTGTTATCTATTCTGACATCTATTTGCAGCAAAGAAAAATCTTGAAACACATTAAAGTTGCATATACTTCTCAGTGTCTTTGCTACTTACGGTCATAATATTCATAGACAGACACAGCAGCTGGCTGTAAGACACCCACTTTCATCTTCTGATGGATCCTAAAACTAATCTCCTCTGGTCGTGTGTGAGAAACCTGCGGCAAAATCCACAACAAAAGTAGAGTATGCGTGTGACAGAGAGGGAAGCACAATTGATCAATTTTAGTTCTTTTTGAAAATAAAATGCACATACATAAGAGCAGACCTTGCTGCTGACACATTTTATGGAGACTTTTTCTGAAAACTCTTCACAGTGAGGTCAGTGGGCTAGGCAGGATGCTGTTTTTGGAAAACTAACTTACTGCTGAATTTTCTAAATGTCATTTTTAAAAATCCTGGGCGCTGGTGACTCTTTTTCTGCTTCCTTTCCAATAGTTTGATCTCCAGAGTTTGTAGGTATCACAAATGAATTATATGTACACAGACCAAAGTTCCATGCTAAGATTTCTATTGCACCGCGGCTGTTAAGTGTCCTGAGATGCTCAGAAATGTCAGTCAGAAGGTTTTGTATTCAGCAACAGTTTATGTGAAAAAACACTCACATTCACAATGTCAGACAATAAAACAAGAGAATGGAATGTGAGTGTTTGCTTTTTATTTGACCACAAAATTTGAAAACAAATCATTATCCATGCTTTTGCTTTGCTTTTTGAAAAGAATATTGAAATAAGTCATTTTTTCCTGTTTGAAATTTTTGGTTTTATTTTGAAAAACAAATGACATACGGATTCTCACAGCTTTAAAGTAAAACCATTGAGTCATGCTATATAAGTCACTTCCCGGTCACACCACTTGTGTCAGATGAAAAAACCAAAATAGAGTACGAGTGCTTGTTATCCATTTTTTCTGTTTTTGATTTGCCTACAAAATCAAAAACTGGAAACAAGCTTTCACCATAAAACCTATTTCAATTTGATTTTGAGAAAAGGAGGCAGAGCAAAAGGAGTTCAGAAAAGAATTAGAATCAGAATCTGCTTTACTGGCCAAGTGTGTTGGACACACGAGGTATTTAACTCTGGTACATCGACTCTCAGTGTGAATGTACATATCCCCATGCAAGGGGCAAGTAAACAGTAAACAACATAAGGCTAGTATAACAAAATAAGCAGTATAAGCAGGCAGTAAACGATGCAGACAGACAAGGGAATGCTCATTGTGAATGAGATAAATAGGAATAAAAACAGAGTACTTAAAAATAGAGACCTGTACAAATCTGTATAATCTGTACAAGGTATATTTACAGGTATTGCACTGAGGATTATTGTCCAGTCATACTGTCGTGGGTCAAGTGTTCATCAGAGTGACGGCCTGGGGGAAGAAGCTGTCCCTGTGCCTGGTTGTCTTGGCACACAGAAACACTTACTTTGTCCAAGAAGATGAAGAGCGAGCTTCTTTCCGACAGAACAGTGATGAACAGAAAAATAAGGTAATGGACAGGAGGAAAGACTGTCTTACCTTGTCCAGGTAGATGATGAGGGAGCCTTTTTCTGAGAGAAGTGTGTCCATCTCATATTTTGAAATGATACGGGCACGTCCTTTAGACAACTACACATGTGCACACACACGCTGTTAACAGTTAGCACAAACAAGAAAGACTGTCTGAACCTGTGTTTGTAAGTTTATGTGCATATAAACTCTTACTAAGTCCAAGTCAGTTATGTTGACAGTGAAGCCAGTGAACAAGCCAATATCCAAGATTGACATGGATGCATCACGCTCCTTGTCCTTATACCTGTACAAAGAATAGACAGAATAACTTAAATACAAAAGATATGTGAGAAAAAAAAGATATTTGTCAAATTTTTAACCCAGCCACCTTTGGAAAATTTTTCAATGGCTTGAAAATTTGTTATAACTAAAAACACAGGATGAGATGTTAATAGAAGAGAGAGAGCAGTAATGTGCAACAGCTGTCAGTCTGTGGTGATGTCAAGGAAAGAGAAGGTAGGTAAATACGACAAGGGTGAAAATGAACATAAACAAGAATGAGTAGTGTTGGTGATGGTTGTGTTAAGTCGTGACTGCGACACATACTGTACTTACAAAACATATATTCTCAGGTTGTATACTTCCTCACTCTGATCTATTTTCTCTGGAGAAACAAAAGAGTTTTTTGGTTATTTGATTTTCTTCATAAAAAATACTTGGCAGCAAACAAGAGACATACAAGCAAATAACTGAAACAATACAAACAAGACAAAGGCAGCTAAAACAAAAATCAACAAAAGACAGAAAGAGACAGAGGGCACCAAGTGACCTGGGAGGAGCTGCACAGTAAGGCCAAACTTCTGACAGTCACTGTCTTCTTCTTGAGGCAAAACATAATACGCTGCGACCATCTGTCACAGAGGCAAAAGTAATAAGAAAAATTATTAAGAAAAGAAAACCAGTACCACTGTGTACAGCTGTATTAGGATCTTATCTTGTTGCATTACTAGGTAATAAGTGTCAGGAAGCTCTGTTATTACTGAGCTTTCATTAATCTCTTAGAAGGTCTCATTCATATATATATAAAGCAATCTTTTAGAGTAAAGCGATGATGTCTGTTAGCTAGAAGACCTAAGGTAGACTAAAGAGTCGATGTTTTATGTAGAAAGAAATTCTTGATAAAATGATATAGTGCTATGTTATGTATTTGCAAAACTGTTTAAATAATTGTTTAATCTGTTTGACCTTTGTAAAAGGACCCGTGCACATGAAATGCTGTGTGTAAGTTGGCACTGGAATATTTGTATTGGAAAAAACACTGTAATTTTAAAAAGTATTAATAAAGTATTAATACTGAAAAAATGACAACCTTCTGATTTTTTTGTTAACATAAGTCTTTTTCAGTGCTCAAGTTGTTTTGTTCAGTGACAGCCTTCTGATTTTATATCAGTGTTTCTTGATGCCAGAGTTTTTTCTTTCAATTTCAGTTCTCTGTTACTGTTTTGGCATTAAGGGGAGGGCTTTGAGAGGCTAAGGAGAGCATGATTTGCACTAAGCTGATGCTTTTTGAACACATGCTCATGCAGTGAACACAAAAATAATCACCTGGTGTTAGGTTTTACACACTAGTAAGTACATGTTAAATGTAACACATCCATCCATCCATCCATTTTCTTCCGCTTATCCGGAGCCGGGTCGCGGGGGCAGCAGTCTAAGCAAAGATGCCCAGACCTCCCTCTCTCCAGACACTTCCTCCAGCTCCTCCGGGGGAAGGCCGAAGCGTTCCCAGGCCAGCCGAGAGACATAGTCCCTCCAGCGTGTCCTGGGTCTTCCCCGGGGCCTCCTCCCGGTGGGACATGCCCAGAACACCTCAGACAGGAGATGGCCTAGAAGGTGAAACCGCTGAAATGGAGCCCAAGTCTGTGTAAAGATGCTCAGCTGATGGCACACCTGACACTGTTGTGTTTCCAGTAACGGCCCCAATGCACCAGTCCAGCTCAGATAAAGTACCACTGAGCAAACCTGTTCTCCTCCAGTGGTCAGCGTCTCTTGTCTGTCTTTGGCAATACTTTTCTTACGTCAGATATGACATCAAACCTTTTATTTCACTTCTTCAGCTAGTGTTCACTGAACTAGCTATAACATCCCATCCCATCTTTTGTGTGTGTTATTTTAGATCTAGTGCCGATCCTACTAAATATAGCAACTCGTTTGCTGTTCACATCCTGCAGCAGTAACTTCCACTTCAGAACTGCTAAAGATTTTGTTTCTTTTGGTGTCCAGTGCCCCACCATCTTTTTCATTTTGGCGTTTTTGAATCACTCAACTTTTATTTATTTATTTATTTTTGTCACTTTTTGTGTGATTCTTGTGTGTGCATTGGGGGGGCATTTATGCTTATTAGGAAAGACTGGCACATGCTCAGTTTATGAAGACAGTGGGAATCATCAATGTAAGAACACAGGTGAGAAAAATCCTGTGGTTTAAGAACACGTTCATGAATCAGATGTAGACTTCAGGACATTTCTTAAGATAACATAATTAAAAAAAAAAAATACTTAGGAAGTTGTTAATGAATGAGCCCGATTGTTTTTTTTTTTCTCTAATCCAGAATTAAAACAGACACAACTATACACAACAAATGCTAAAATATAAAACAAAAATGTGTATCACTTACTGTCAGTGTTGCTTGTCCTTTTCCTGTAGCAGTCACATTTACATCCTGGTTTATATCGTTGAACTGTTGAGATTTAGAATATGAACACATGCAAACAAACATACATAGACATTAAAAAAACAAAGCAATCACTAGGAGTCATTAGTAGGATTACAGGGTCATTTGGAATAAACACTGACAGGAAGTCTGAATTTAAAGCTAATTTTATATGCTTAACATTGAGACATTTGTAGGCGTAATATGAAAGGAGACTGTAGGAGCTATTTGATATATCATTAGTATTATTGATAATCATATTTGCTTTGAGTGTTTGATTACTTTGTTTAATTTAGATTAGACTTAGTATTTTTGTTATTTTTCTTTGGTTGTTTTGCTCTTTATTCAGTTTAGTTTATTTGGGGTTAATTTGAAGCTGAGTGA
>NW_018128572.1:0-1036 GCF_001952655.1 Monopterus albus
TGTAACTCACCTTAATGCTGTCTTGTCCTCTGAATTCTCTCTTCACTTTTTCTTTGGTTTTCATGTTTGTTTCAAGTATGTGATCATGATCATCAGCTGCTGAACTATAAAAAAAAGATTTGTTTTAATTGGCACTTCATACAGTATCTGGAGCACTGACACTTCTTTTGAACAGTCCTCTTTCAAAATAAGTCAAATTTATCTTTTGTGAAGCCTTTACTGAAAAATGAAACACTATTTAACAGATCCATCATTTCCAAAGTAGTTTTCTGCAAAGAACTACATTTGGTGATGGATAATTTAGTTTAGTTGTATTTAAGCAGCTGTTGAGGAATTTCCTTGAATAGACAAAAGAAAGTTAGATCCCATCACATTACTTACTCATTAGGCATTCATCTATTACTGGGAATCTTCATGTACAGCACTGTGCAAAAGCTTTTTAAGAACTTTAGAGGTTTACATGCTTGTCCATAATGCAATTCCAACAGGGGGGTGTCTGATCAATACTAAATTCATTTTGTAGCAAGACAACCAGCCCAAACATAAAAATAACTCTCAGAGCTAAGAAAAACTGATCACAAACCAACAGACTACCCACTGCAACTGGAGTTTTAGTGAGAATTGCAGCTGTAGTTTACCCATGTGTCCCATCACCTTGGGGGAATGGGGGCATTGTGAGTGTGCAGTGTCACACTGGAGCAAAAACTCATTTTACTAGTACAACCTGTACTGTAAAATATGTGTACATTTACTTGTGTTTAGTCCAGAGGAGCATGTAGTGGTTTAAGTTACATGTTAATATGGACTATGTAATAGAATAGAATGTTCCTGTGCTCACTTTTAATTAGTAACATTAATAACAGTAGATCCTTCTTACCCCATACTATTGATGAAATTTCTGATCCCAATAAGATAGCTGAGCTTTGGTGGCGTCATTATTGCGAGTTATTTAATTGTATTCCGAGTGAAACTTTTTTGGTGAGTGGGGTTGAGTTTGTTGAATCTTTTAAAACCAATGAAGTTTCCCAAGCAATAA
>NW_018128572.1:1703-6007 GCF_001952655.1 Monopterus albus
AGGTCTTCAGCAGCTCTTGAACGTGTGCTCAGTGTTTGGGGACCGTCACGATGTCAAGTGTTATTATGATATGCCGTACAAACGAGGACAGGTCCTTGTATTCCCTTCTTTTAAGTTATCTGGCAATATTTTAACTGTGTGCAACGAAGTTAAGTATTTGGGTCATGTCATCAATGATTGTTCGTCTGATGATGGGGATATATATCGGCAGTGCCGTATGTTCTATGTACAAGCTAATGTACTGGTACGAAAATTTGGTTCATGCTTGGTTGGAGTAAAATTGGCTTTGTTTAAAGCTTATTATACTTCCCTGTACACTGCCTATCTGTGGTGTAATTATAAAAAGGGCAGTCTTTGGAAACTGTCAGTGGCTTACAATGACGCCCTAAGGCTATTATTGAAAAAGCCTAGATGGACGAGTGCTAGCGAACTGTTGGTGTCATCTCGAATTAGTACATTTCCCTCTGTTTTAAGAAATTTGATGTTTAAATTTATCTGTCGCTTGAATGGTTCTGAAAATCATCATTTTATTGTTGACTAATGTTGCATACAGTGACATGCGTTTTACTTCTGCTCTCTGGAAACACTGGTATGCCTGCCTTTTAAAAGGATAGTAGTTTATGGTTGTTCTCTTGTTTTTATCTTATTTTATATTGTTCCTTTTAATTGTTCTTTTATTGTCTGTTTGTTCTAATCTGGACCGTGAGTCTATAATAATAAAAGCATCTCTGTCTCTCTCCCTCACTTTTAAGTTGAGCTGGACAATGAGCTTATGTACTGTAATTTGGCCAAGCTGTTTCCTGTTTTTGAAGCTAAGTTCGGAAATTGACGTAACAGCCGAAGAAAGCTGTGGATAAAAAGAGTTAGGCTGAAGGATGTAGGGGAAGAAGAATGCTGCTGCGGTAGTGAAGTGTGTGCACTTTTGGACCCAGGCCTGGGTTGGGGGGAATGAACTCTGGACTGACTGGACCCTTGACCAAGACTGACTGACTGAGACAATCTTCTTATTTAATACTGTATCTATTCCATTGCAGGAGGGTGAGATTCTGTTCTCTAACTGCCAGATTGCGGGAGTGTCTCATAACTTATCGACCTGTTCAGAATTACTGTAATATTAAATGATTATTTAAACTGGGATGATTTGCCTGAATTAATTTAGTTTGTATCAGATCCTAACTACTACAAGCGCTTGGCCTGCACATTTGCCAGTGTTTTATTTGGATGTTATGCTATGTACTTGTGGCATGTTAAATCACTTACTGAACACCCACGTCATCAGACTTAGTGCAGATAAAATGAATGCGCTGACACTCGCCACCATTTCCCACGAGGCTACAGGCACTTTTCAGGATCTCCCAGGCATCTGTTTCTGATGCTGCTCGATTCATTTCAGTCACAATCCACACAGTAGAGCAACTTCCAACAAGCTGAAGAGGAATAACATCAAGTTTCTTAAGAATAATTAATTATCAGTAATTTCTAATAACATTGTGTTAGTTTTCAGATAACAATACAATTTTAACACACAACAAACAGCAGTGCATGTGAATAAATGACCTCTTTCCACATTTATCATTCCTAGGAACCCTGACAGTCACACACTTCACTAGTGGCCAATACCACCTCTTCACTTCTTTACCTTCTCCTTGATTTAGGTCACTTCTTGTATATTTGACAAATTTTGCAGATAGCTCTTCAGCCTGCATAAAAAAATAAAATAAAATTAAGGGAATGGAAGGTGATTGTAATTTTATAAATGTCCAAAGTGGGTGAATTGATAAAAAAGTGGAGGCAAAGGGTCAATTTTGGGTGACTGTGATTAAAGATCAGAATTAAACATGATTGTATTTTGACAGTGCCTGTGTTGGACGTTAATACATGTGTGTTATAGTATCTCAGTGTTTCTTCCTGTAATGACCCAAGTGTTCTTGAAGTGAAATGGAAAGAGCATATTAGAAACACAGCTAACTACATCCCAGTCTGATACTGTAGGTGGTAGTACATTATTTGGCATGAACATTGCCTCAAACAAAATTCCTTTGTCATTTAGGACCTTAATAAGACATGTTTAGATTCAATGGAATTTGTCACAACTGTTATTTAGATTTATATATTTGTCAGTGATTTTCCTATAAAGGGAGGTGACAGTGCGGTGGGTAGAGCAGTTGTCTCCCAACCGGAAGGTTGAAGGGTCAAATCTCGGTGCCTGCAGTCCACATGTCGAAGTGTTGTTGGGCAAGACGCTGAACCCATCGGTTGAGTTGGCGCCGCAGATGGCTGCCTCAGTTTTGTACCAGAAACAAATTCTTTGTATGTAACATATTTGGCCAATAAAGGTGATAATTTGATGTCTCTCTAGTTACTGAACACAGTTACATCAAGTCCACTGTTTTAAAAAAGTACATTTGATATACTGCTTTTAGTTTTATGCATGATAAATGACTGTTGAACTAAACCAAACTAGGATGACTAGGCTGAAAACCTCAGATCCATATCATCCACTCTACCAAACAGGCAAGACTGTTTTCTATGAAGTGATGCAAGTAAGATGTTTTAAAATCTTACTTACTGATTTACATTCCAAAGTCTTCGGCTTGGAATTGAGAAATTCTGGAATTTCTCTGAAATATTTGTCGTCCATCAGGTTTTCAAGAGATGTGTTTGTCCAGTCTCTTCCAATATCTTCTCCATACAACGCTGATAGCTTTTCAACAGTGTTACAATCATCATCATCATCATCATCATCACCATCATCATCTTTTTCTTGATCTGTATTATCCCCAAGAATATGGTACAAGGACCACAACTCATCTTTCCACTCCTAAAAAGCAAAAGAATGGTTAACTTAATGGCATGTAAACAAACAACTGTAATTTTGTGGATATATTGTCACTTTTCAACCAGCTTCAAGTCAACATAAACACAATCAGCTCATTTTACCTCTTTTGTAATGAACTCAATCTCTGCCTCATACTTCTGGCTGTCCATGTTAGTCTCCACTTTAATCATGACTGAGGTACATGCACTGCCACGTCCTGAGGGCAAAAGATCTTTCTCGCCAATGATCACATTTATTAGAGAGCTCTTTCCAGCCCCAGTTCTACCAAAGACACCAACCATCTCCTTCTTGTCTGTCTCCAAATCACTGATTTTAGTCCTGTTGCAAAAAGAGTTTAAATATGGGTTATGCAATGATCATGTTAAGTAGAGATAACTTGGTATGTTAAGTTCTTGCCATTCAAACAGGTCTGAGCACCACAACCTCCAAAACTCCAAAACAAAACACTGGGTGCTGTCATCTTACCCCACACTTCACCTAAAGGATTGGTAGTACTAGAGACATATATTTGTAATTTGTCCGAAGTTCAGAACTCAAAATTAAATTTTCACTCAAGACATCTGGTGGACTGTGCACTGGAAAACATGATACAAGTTTGTCATTTCATGTTAATCTAGCTGAAAGTCTTTTTTTCAGACCACTAAAGAGATAAGTTGAATGAATGAACTGCTAAGAGTTCACTCAACTCATTAAGTCAAATTTGTTAAGAAATAAAATTAGCATACTTCCCAGCATGCATTTCTGGAGAGTTCAGAAATTCTTCTATTTGTATTTTGAGGAGCCCATTCATGGTGGACTCCTTCTGTGTTTGTAATGTATTGGTGGAATTACATGAAGTAATCCCTGATTATAAAGTAGATTCCTGTCAGCTGTTTAGGAGTCTGATGGCCGGGGGAAAGAAAGAGTTCTTAAGTCTAGAAGTCCTGCATTTCACACTTCTGCACCTCTGGCCTGAAGGTAGAGGAGTGAATAGTCCATGCGGGGAGTGGGTGGGGTCCTTGAGGATGGAGGCAGCTCTCCTGCAGACTCTGTGGTGGTAGATGCTCTGCAGAGAGGGCAGTGGAGTCCTGGTGATCTTCTCCGCAGTCTTTACCACTCTCTGCAGGTGCTTGTAGTCCATAGCAGTAATGCTGCCATACCTGACGGTGATACACCTGGGCAGGATGCTCTAGACAATGCAGCTGTAAAACGACATGTCGAGCCTCCTCAGCCTCCTCAGGAAGTACAGCCGCTGTTGGGCCTTCTTGACCAGCTGTGTGTTGTTAAGTGCCCAAGTGAGGTCCTCAGTGATGTGGACACCCAGGTATTTAAAGCTGCTCACCCTCTCCACCTCGAGTCCCAGATGAACAGTGGCTGATAGGATCTCCTCTCCTTCCACATCTTGTCCGTGTTGTGGGTGAGATTATTGTCCTTGCACCATGACACCAGACCGGCCACCTCCCTCCTGTAGGCTGCTTCGTCCCCG
>NW_018128572.1:6241-11817 GCF_001952655.1 Monopterus albus
TGGGGGGGGCCAGCCACGATAGCGATTGGAGTGCGTGCCACTGGCCTGTGGTCATTCAGGCAGGTGACCGGGCTCTTTTTGGGAAAGGGGACGATGGTTGTGGTCTTAAAGCAGGTGGGAACAATGCTCTGGCTAAGGGAGAGGTTGAAGATGTGGTGATAACATCAGCCAGCTCGCTGGCACATGCTCTGAGAGCCCTCCCAGGGATGTTGTCTGGTCTCACTGCTTTGCGGGGGGTCGATCTTCCTCAGGACTTTGCATACCTGGCCTGATGAGTTAGTGGAGGGGAGGGGGGTCAGTAGTCCAGGTGTGTGTGTGCCATCCTCTCTGTGCTGTAGCTGGAGGTCTCAAAGCAGGTGTAGAAAGTGTTGAGGTCATCCGGCAGGCTGTCTGTGGGGCTGATTATGCTGGTGGTGGTCCTGTAGTCTGTCGTGTGCTGCAGGCCTTGCCACATCCGTCCGGAGTCAGCAGTAGAATAGAAGCCATTCAGCTTCTCTCTGTACTGCCTCTTGGCAGGCCACAATCAACAACCTGATCAACTCTATGCAAAGGAGATATGCTGCACTGTGTGAGGCAAATGGTGGTCACACCAGGTACTGACTGGTTTTCGGACCCCCCCCAATACAGTAAAACTGCACATTTTAGAGTGGCCTTTTATTGTGGCCAGCCTAAGGCACACCTGTGCAATAATCATGCTGTCTAATCAGCATCTTGATATGCCACACCTGTGAGATGGATGGATTATCTCGGCAAAAGAGAAGTGCTCAGTAACACAGATTTAGACAGATTTGTGAACAATATTTGAGAGAAATTGAATTTTGACTAGTCAGAATGTAATTACAGATATCTGGAATTTACATTTCAGACAGGCAGAACTGAACTGTAGATATCTTAAATTAATTTTGCCATTCATGTCAAGTCTTAAGTTATAGTATTGACTGGTCATAAATACATTGTAGATATCTGTAATATGAATTCTGTCAATCTAATAAATGCTAAAATGGCACAGTGATGTCATTTCAGATATTCAAAAAAGAATTGTGACTAGTCAAAATGTAATTGTAGATATCTGAAACTGTCATCCTTACTGGTCATGATACAATTTAAAATATCTTGATTTATCATTTTGACTAGTCATGTCATTTTAGAAATGGATATTCAGAAGAAATGTTAAAACCACCTCCCATAGTTTCACAACTCGCTCTCCCTCAAAACTTCCTGTATGTGCTGATTCGGGTACGAGCTCTTGTTAAAACTTGTTCTGCTGATGCCAGTATCAGCCTCGTAATAAGCTCACTCTCGCTCCACACTTCCTGCTTCTGCTCATATGGCTATCAGCCGAGTATGGAAGTGGGGCTTGTCTCCTTCTCCTTTGTTCATGTACCAAAGGCACAGTAGAGTAGATCCAGTGCTTGTTAGCTGTTAACTTTCCGTTTTGGCTAGTTAGCTGTTGAGTGTTGTTTCAAAAGTTTGATTCATGTTGCTAGGTAACCTGTACATACGCCAGGTAAACAAAAGCACTAGGTATCTGTCTCAGACCCTGCTCACATGCATAATTCAAAGCTCAAAACTCATGTGAGCTGCTAACAGCAGCTTTGAGAAAACAGAAAAGACAGTCTGCAGCTTAAGTGAGTTCACTTTTACATTCTGGGTCAGTTTTAATAGAATTCAGCAGCTATGGCTTCTCAGCAATAATGACAAAGCATTTTGAGATCACCACTACTATGATTTGAGCCTGTGACTGTCCAGAGTTTTATGGAAACAGCAGCTGAGGCTTATGAGTAGTTTAGTATTTAGACCTGTCTGCCATGTCAGAGTAAAAGACAAAATGTGATTTGTTAGATAGAAATAAAAAAAAAAAAAAAAAAGTGGTCATAACATTAACATATAGGACCAATACATTATCTGGGAGAGTCTCATGTTTCTGTGTTGTGATATTAATTATACTGTTTAAAGAAAAACTTCTAATGGAAAACAAAATTTAAATATTTAAATGCAATATAATATACTTACAGTAAATATTTCTGGTATTTCTGGTAAAACCTGGTTGCTGTGCTGGTGGTCACCAAAATTGCTGAACATTGGTGAACACACCCATATGATTCTCCTTGCACAAGGAGTTTAGACAAAAGCTTGGCACATATTTCAGGAAAATAGAGCCCATAGTCTTTGCACTGAGGACTACAAGCATTACAATAAGTTACTGAATAATATTTTTTTAACAAGCTCCTTTATTTTTTACATTGCGGTTTAAATGCTGAATCTGGACTTTGATAACCAGTAATTGGGCAAAACAAGCATGTGGGGTACCATATAAAGTGTGAATGGCCTGATACAGACTATGACTAATCTAAGAGCAAATTAAGACTGGCTCTACACTACAGACTAGTCTAAAATCTGTTGGTGAAACCATCCATGGTCAGGAGTGAAACCAGGCACATACACAATCAGATGTGACATTATAACCACCTGCCTAAAAGTCAATGTGGCAGTTGGTTGGCACTTGTGTCACTGTGAGGCTCACTGTGCATCTTCTGTGAATCAGCATACTTCCATATTTCTACTGTCAGGAAGAGCACAAATGTGTCGACCATTCAGTGAAAAACATAGGTAAAAGGAGTGAAAACTGTGGTCATGAGAACAAATTAGAGATTGTTTTTTAGACACATTTTGCATCCTCTCCACTCTCAATGTGATATCACCAATACAGCTGCTTAATGTTTCAATTCAAAAAGACTGATGTACAGTATTTTTGATTTTCAACATTTTTGACAAAGGTTCAAACAAAGTGGAATCTTTTGAAAAGGATGAATGAAATTTAAAAGTTTAATCTACAGTAGGTCACCCAGTGACCTCTGGGCACACTATAGGCGACTGTGAAATCTGTTGGTGAAACCATCCATGGTCACAAGTAAAACCAGGCACATGTAACAAAGACTATGGAATATGGAAAACTTAAACTTACTTCAGGAAAGCATTGAGCTTTGTGTTGTCTTGGTTGTGTAGTCTTTCACTGACACATTTCATGATATTTTTCACATCAGATAGCACGCTTTCTTCTGTCGGAGAAAAGTAAAAAACAATTCAGGAGGAACCATGAACATGTATCAAGTAATGCTCAATGAGGTGTCTTGATATGCAATAAAAGGAGGAAAAGAATATAAACCCTGAGAGGCATTTTCTCTTCTGGGCATTTACAGTATACTGCTGCTCTGGATACCTATAGTTCATTACACAATGATGGCCTAAATAACATGTATGATGTTGACTGAGGAGTTTAGATAAATTTTTAACAGAGACCAGCCAGTCAGTGATAAAATATTTTCTATGACCAAGGTACAGAAACAATATAAGGAAAAATTCATTACATATAAGTTTTAACCCTGTAGTGGGCTGTAGGTTGCCACTGTTTAGAAAGAAAATTAATACCTGAGAATGATCCATCTATAGAGTTGCGTTGTCGTTTACTCGGTGATTTGCTGGATTCACCCTGAAGATCCAGCTTTCTCTTTCCTTATTGGATTTTTTTTTTTTTTTGAAAAAATAAAAGCCAAAAAAAAAAGTTTGCATGTGTCTCTCACAATAGTAAGCTTGGTCTTATTATGGTTATTTCAACAAAGCTAAACACTACTGCCTTAAAACCACCAATGAACACTATATCTAATCAATAGGAGACTGTATCTCACCCTTACCAATTGCTCCACTGGTGGATGGCTGAACCTGAGGGTGAACATAAATATTTCATTTTTAAAACAGTAACAAATTATATTCATACAGGCTTTGCCCTGTAACAGAGCTCTACAGGCTTGAACACATATCTTTATTATTCATACAGTTAAATTCACATTCACATTCTCATCCAATCATCGATGACCCTGACAAAACGTTCGTCAAGTGAAGTCCAACAAATGGCTAATAAGTGATTCACCGTTTTGTTTCCTCAGCAACACTGTGCTCAAAAGAGACAGTTATTCGAAGATGACTCTTTCCTCAGGGCACTTGAGTGGCTCTAATACACAGTTTATGTTTGAAGAACAGAGACTTTCTTGCTAATTACATGCCTGTAAAAGTAACTATCATCCTTACCTGAGTAGATTCTGCCATTTCTCCATGCTCCTGTTGACCCTGCAGATAAAAATAATCTAAGTGCAAGATTTTGTAAAATTTTGAAGGCCAAAAATTAGGGTTGTCCCAATCAATTTGTTATGAATCTGCTTCCTTTAATAATAAGTATTTTTCAATACCAATTTTGATCCATTACTGATTTTTACCTAAAGTAAATGTTATTTAAATATCTGACATATTGAAATAAATGTGGCACACTGTATTTTTAGGAGCTTCTTGATCCAAATATGGGATGATGCCCTGGTTCCAAATTATGAATAATTCATTTTTAAAGAATTTCTAGCAATCTCGTGCATGGACCCTTGACTCTTGCTTACTTCAGATGCTGTAAAACTTTTTGGCCTTTCGGAGTTTTTGGGGCAACATTTTTAGAAAATATTAGGCTCTGGTGTTTTCTAAAGAGGAAATGTCACCCAGTGTAGCAATGTGTTTTACTGATGTGTTCTTAATTGTTTCTGAACAACAATTGAGGTCTATGGCACAGACAAATAAGATAATCCTGTTCTGACAGACTAACAGACATTATTTGTGAGTAGAGGCAAATCATTGTTGGTTTCAGTCTCTGTATGGGGAGTTTTTAAAATACTGTTAAAATAGAAAATGACTGGACTTATCCTTTAGCAAAATGTGACAGCTGTCATACCAATACTGGACAACAGCATAAAACTTTGTGTCTACACTGAAAATATAGCATGTACAGGATGTAACATCTCATGTGCACATTGCAGGAGACTCGCGCCCATGTCTACACACTACAAACACTTTGGAAAAGAGAAAACAACGGTCCCAAACTCCAACAAATAATACACACTGAGGGAAGTATTGGCTACACTTGTATGTATATGTACAGTTTATCAACCCATTGCAAAACCCAGCAAATTAAAATCTATACACTTTAAAAATAACTGCCTTGTTCAGTAGGACTGATATAATAGACGACATCACATTTTGACTGCTTTTGCTTGATGCATTTCTCTGTTTTGGTGGTGTTGTGCTTGAAACTAGTGAGTGTTCATTGTTTTGGTGGATTCTGTGGAGCGTTTTACACATGTAGCTCTGAAATAATAAAATTTAAACTAAAAATAGGGTTCAGATCATGGCTACATGCTTAAAGCGTGAGTGATATACCAGCTGACAAGCAGGCAGTGTAGAGAGCTGGACGGATTGATATAGCAGCTTATTGGTTGCATGATGTGCGTCTCAAAAACACTATAGAGGCCGCTTAAAATACAGGTCTTTAGTTATAAATAAGGATCAGAATGGGATCAACATTATTCTGATCAATACCAATCCTGTGAAATATGCCAGGATTGGCAGTGATACCGATACTCAGTATTGGATCGGGACATCTCTACTGAAAACATAACTTGTATGACTGTAATAAATTATTATATTCAGCTTCATTCTTTACGATTTATGCCTTGAAATTTACATTCATGTTCTCATTCAGT
>NW_018128572.1:17787-22450 GCF_001952655.1 Monopterus albus
ATCACTAACTTTGTGTCTTCTCTCTCCCGTAGTGTGTCCTCTCTCTCTCCCTGTACCTTTCTGCAGGTTGCCCTGGCCTTGGAGCTCTACGTCTCTGATGAGCAGTCACCAGCCACATCGACCTGATCAGTGTTTGATTGTTGTGTCTTGTTGCTTTTCTTCTTTTGTCTCTCCTCTATCCACTCACCCCAATCAGTCGAGGCAGAAGGCCGCCCACCAAGAGCCGGGGTCTGTCGGAGGTTTCTTCTGTTAAAGGGAGTTTTTCCTCCCCACTGTCACCAAGTGCTTGCTCAAGGGGGATTTGTTGGGTTTTCCCTCTGTAATAATAGTGATAACAGTAAGGTCTAGACCTTACTTTGTAAAGTGTCCTGAGATGACTTTTGTTGTGATTTGGCGCTATACAAATAAAATTTGATTTGATTTGATATTAGAGTATATGTGAAGCAGTAACTAATGTAGGCATTGTGTGGTTTCAGCACATCAGTGTACTTTTTCCGAAATCAAAGTTGCAGTGTACTTAAGTTCCAAAATCAAAGTTGCAGGGCAGGTTTTATTTTCCACCAAAACTATTACCACCCAATCTGTTATAATCACTCACACACAGGAGAGTGACTGAGTGAAAAAAGAATGGACCCAGAGGGCTGACTTCGGTGCAATGAGATTTAATACGCGCTATACAGATATTTACAGGTGCAGTGAGAACAATATAAGAATACTGACAGTTTGTTAATAGAACCGGGTGTCGACCAGCACGGTAAGAGTCACTAAGGGGGTTAGGAGAAGGTGGACTGAGCTGCGGAACAGAAGGGTCACTCAACTCACTGGCTGGCTGGTGGGGGGGGGACAGACAGAGTAGATGGTGGTAGTGAGTTGGAGGTAGTTTGTACAACTGTGTATCAACCTGGCTGGTGGAGGCTGGAAAGGAAGTGAGGAGTATGGTCCGGAGATAGCTGTCGGTGGCTGCGGTAGAGGGAAGGAGCAGGACAGGCGAGGGGAGGAGCTGAGGAAAGGCAGTACACTATCTAAAGATGACATAAAAAGTATACAAGAACGAGAGGCACAAAAAGAACACAAGGATGAGTAACGATGGTGTGGGATGTCGGCCTGAGAACAACAACAACGAACTGGCAAAGGAGAGACGTGTGAGCTGGGTATAAGTATAGTGAAGGCTAAGTGAACGCAGCTGGTGTTAATTAGGGAGTGTGTGGAATGTGAAGAGTAAACCGAGCCTGAAAATCAAGAGAGGGAGGCGAGGGAGGCAGGTGCAGCCGTGCAAACCTGACACAATCATAGTTTGTCTGGACAAGCTACATATTCTAAATATATCTTAACAAAACATTTTCCATTTTTGTTTCCAAATCCAAAATTAAGATATGCTGACAGATGTGGTATCTTACAAAGTCCCGTGAAAATATTCACAAAGTAAAAAGTTTTTTCTGTCAAAGTTTTAAGGAGGTGTAAATCCAAGAGGAAGCCATGTAGATTCTTTGTGGGATTTAATGTGAAGCAGGTAAGTACAAGGTACAAAAACAAGGTGTAGTTCGAAGTCACTTCATAAAAAGCACGCAGCACACAAACAAAACTGCTACTGGCAAAGGTTATAGCAGGACTAACACATAAACAGAGCAAAAATTCCAAAACAAACAGAGTTTGGCCAAAACCAGCATGAACTCAACAGCAAGTGAAAGAAAATAAATGTTTGGTTCAGTGCAGTGAGTTGTGATGTGTGTTGTTCTTGTGGTTCCTACTGGGGACACTACAATGGCTCGTCCCATGGGGTTGGTGAAAACAGTACTGCTTCCTATTTGTACTTCCATGATGCCGTTACACCAACTAAATGTAGCGTTTCCATCTGAGCTAGTCACTGGCCATCCACCACAACAAAAGATACTTGAAACAAACAAGTGAAACAAATAGAAAGCTGCAAACTGAAGGTCAATGCAAAGCAGGAGTCTGAGCAAGAAATCTAAATTCACCAGTAACAATGAAACACTATGAGTCCAGAAATAGTATCCAAAGAAAACAATTTAGTTTGAAGGTTCAGTAAAGGACTTTGTTTTAGTCAATGTCCCTGTATTATGTAGTATATTATGGCCATAATTGAAAAGGCCATTTAAGTTAAAATCCTGTTTCCATTTACATGTAGCTTCATTTGATGAAAGTTTAAATAATGTTACTACAACTGACAATCCTTGTTAAAAGGAAACAAGAAGCATATTAGAAATGTGCCTTCCTTTTACTGTACACTCTACTAAATCACACTAATCTAAATTGAAATAATAAAAGAAAAAAGGGTTCACCTTTACAAACACAGGGTTAAAAAAAGCATACAAATTAAAACTAAATCAGAAAAATAACACTGCACAGAGATACTCTGATTATATACTCCTATGCTGAGTAGGCTGTATCTATACTGGTCGAGTTATCAATACAAAATAGTGACAAAAGAGCACTAGAGACCTCTACATGATGTTCCACATTTTAATTTAGTGTCTCTGGGTCAAAGTAATATATTTAGTTATGAAAGTAATGCATTGAAGTTAGTGTACTTGCACGTTATCTGTTCCTCTTTAAGCCACAAGCCCGACTCTTCTACTGCTTGATCTACTTTGAGCCCTTTTATTTAACTCCACCTCTCAGCAGTGTGTCGTTTTCTAGGGAATGCTGATGTGTCACAACTTGTTCGTAGCCCTACTGATGAAGGTTTAAGTAAGTTTACTACATCTGAAATGAAACCAAAAGCATATTATATATGCACAGGTCTTTTACTGTACTCTCTACTACCACATAATAATCTAAAGGAAATAATGAACGAAATAAAAGGCTTAAGCTCTATAGACATTGGGTGTTAAAAGCAGCAAACATAATTGTTGCTTTACAAAAGGTTAGCAGTGCTACACAGAGAAATATGACTGAAAAGCACACTTAGTCCCGTAAATATCATTTTACTTTGAATGTCTCCACAAATAATGCCTTTTGGCACCAACTGTTATGACATATCCAAGCCACTGCATGTTCAATGTCATTGCCAAACCCACAAAAATAAACACAGCTGCACATCAAAGAAAAACGTAACAAAAGAAATTTGATACCACTACCTACTGTATGTACTCAGGGATCATGAGTTTAAGCTTTCTGTTGGTATAAACAAGCACCATGCCTAAAGGATCAAAGATTTTAGATTCTGCAGCTGCAAGTTCATTATTTATTTAACGTTTATTTTGCCAGGGAACACCCATTCAGGTTTACAACCTGCCCTGCCCATTAGCTGTGCATGTCTAATATCTCTCATATGTGTTTGGCAGAGGGACAAGCCAACCATCCACATACATACATTTACATGTAGGTCATGTCTTCAGATGGAGAAGACGGGAGTCCATTAGTGAAATATGTTGACCTACATACCAGGGTTTCTCAGAGTTGACTGGGTCCAACCACAGAGACACAAGATGTTTGGACACACTAAGTAGAACTGAATGCATGTACTCTGGTACAAATCCAAAAACAATGTCAAATGAGGGAAGTTTAGAAAGCAGGGAAAACCCTTTCACTCCATTTTTGGGGGTGTTAGTGTTTTCAGCCTGTGTTGCCTTATCCCTAAACATTTCATCTGACCTTGGTTGTTTCATTTCATCATACGCGTAGGACCTCATGGATCCATTACCCTTTCTGACCATCATGCCAGGGTTTAAACACCAGTCACAGCCATATTCACCATTGAACTGTTTACAGTTGCAGAGGAGCGGCCTTGCCACGGCATCAGAGGAGCAAACCAAGGAGAAGACTTTGGAGGAGTGATGTTGTCTCTCCACTGAAATGGACTTTGGGCTAAATCACAACATTCATCTATAAAAGGCTTTAAAAATGTGTTCATCTTGTGTTTTTCTGGGCCAAACCAAACTCCTGCAACTATCACATTTTCCTTCCTCTGTGGGTAAGGAAGTTCCATCATACAATCAAAACTATTGTTAGGAAAACCTAGAGCAGCTTTTAGTTTTTTGACAACATTGATGATAAAGAACCTGGATGTGAGTATTTGACCCAAAAGTTAACTTTATTGAGGATTGCAACAGTGGATATCAAACAGGTTTGCATTTAGAATTAGCACAAATTTCTAGGATTAAAAACAAATTTTAAAAACAATATAGAAAATAAATGAATGAGTGTATTTCTTATCTTTTTCATCACCATTTGTGTCTCTCTTATACAGTATGAACAAATATAAACCATGATTCTGCAGTAAAAGAATAGTTTTGGCCTTCAGCGTAAGCGAAAAATAAACATACAAATGTTCCTAAATCCTAAAGTTTGTATGAAATATAGCCCACAGTATGACCGTAATAAATGTTCAAGCTGAAATGTACACATCCATAAAATCACTGAGATTGCAGCACTTCTTCCCCAACTAACCAGCACTAAAGTCATAAGGGAAAAACATGAGAATGTATTTAGCAAGGATAAAAACGTTTAAATCACTAAAAACAAAAAGCCTTTGGGCTGTCATAGTTGCCTAGTGACTAAGAGCCATACTATAGAAACTACTGTATAATGTCCCTAATTTGAAACTGACTGGGAACCGTTTCATGATATTCATGTCTCTCCAAATTTTCTCTCTGGCTCTGGATTATAATTAATTATAGGCAACAATTTCCTGCCCCAAAAA
>NW_018128572.1:22533-23943 GCF_001952655.1 Monopterus albus
TTCTGCCCCCCCTGCCTCTCTCCCTCTCTCTCCTTTCTGCAGGCAATCGGTCTCAGGCGTGGCACACACCTGTGCTGACTTTCACAGCTGAGATCACTTACCTATCAGCCACACCTTACTAAAGACTCAGGCAGAGGCTTCTCCAGTGCCAGTTCGTTGTAGACTACTGCCACAACTTTGGCTCCTATTATTGAAACCTTTCAGTTTTTCAGACTTCTGACATCAAGTCTGACAGGCGTCATCCTCCTCAGCTGTCAAGTCAGTCAGGCTGCCATCCTTCAGCTTCACTCACTATGTCCTGTCCTCCCTGTTGTTAGAACCTGCTGCCTCTGACCACTACATTGAAGCTACTGCTACATCCAAGCTACACTACGCCTCTCTTGCCCATCCTGCTGTCAAGACCTGAGACCTCCACCTGCCACACTCTCCTCCTCTCCTTGCTGTGAATCACCGGTTAATCTATGCCTCCTGTGAACTGACGAGTCCCCGCTCACTGCATCTCACCAGTCCCAAGACTCTGCACTATCCTTCTCACCTGCTGTTATTCTATTAAATCACTTGCCTTGAACTTAGAGTCTGACTCCTGAGTCCAGTCAATCTGCTCACTTCATCTCTGTGAGAGAGCAAACCCAACACTGACAGTAAAACACAGTAGAAAAAGTATGAATCTTAATGGAGAGATACTCAGATACAACACCCAGGTTGGGGATGAGATAATTCATTAGAGCTGTTAGGTTGCTGTGCACAGCTGCAGTCAAATGACATAGTGTGAAGAGTATAACAGCAAGTAGGCCTCGTCCTCGAGTTACTGTCACCAGGGTAAACTGGCTCCTCACTCTGTCAAGACAAAACAAATATTGCCATATTCATAAGACCATGATTTGAAAAAACTGTGTTAATTGAAATATAAACCATATTTAGATGAGATTAGCATTACTGGAATGAAAAACTGTTGTCTCTGTAATTTAACTCATTATCATTGATTGCATTTTAAGAAACTGGATAAAATTACAGGCAAAAAATACAGTCTGTATTAGACATAGACATTTAGCAGGATAAAGACAAAAGTGAGAGACAAAAGCCTCCATGGGTTTGACATAACAGTTAAGGGGGAGGCAAAGACGCTGACTGAGGTGAATCTGAGTCAAAAAGAGCTCTGAGTCACAACTCGGTAAAATCTTAACACACAGACATGAAACACATATTGATATCATTCAGCGTGACTCACACTTCCCAAAGATATTATCTCTATTATTTTTATTTTTTATTGTCTATTACAACTAAACATCCACAAATCCCCTTAGAAATCATAGAGAGAAGAAATTACAGAACTTGCATGAGAATGACCACATTTTTAAGTTGACGCCGCCTGGCCTCCAGCTCCAGAGGGGGTCGTCATTATCATGGCCC
>NW_018128572.1:29497-30669 GCF_001952655.1 Monopterus albus
CAGAAACACTTTGTGTTTCACAGCTTCAGGCCACTGTGTGAACAAGCAAACCAAAATGTCTGAGCTATTATGGTTTAGATTTAGACATTCATAATATATTTACAAATACCTGAGCAACAAACAGACACCAGTTGTGTATTTTACTAAATATAATTTGGTAGATTAGTGCAGTTTTGTGTCAGTAACAGTTTTAAAGTATTAACATAGAGATTTTAACTCTCAACGTGATGTAAAAACCAGGTTGTAAAAATATTGTGCTTCCATCCTACAATCAAAACTATTGTTAGGAGAACCTAGAGCAGCTTTTAGTTATTTGTCAACAACATTAATGATAAAGAACCTGGATGTGACTATTTGACTCTAAAGTTAGTAATACTGAGGATTACTGAACAGTGCATGTCATACAGTTTTGTATTTAGAATTAGCACAAATTTCTAGGATTAAGAAACATCAATTTTAAAACAGTTTAGAAAATAACTAAATGAGTAAAAAGTGTATTTCTTATTTTTTTCATCACCATTTGTATCTCTCACATACAGTATGAACAAATATAATCAAAACAGTTTTGGCCTTGAACATAAGGGAACAATCAATATCAAAATTTTTCTAAATCTTAAAGTTTGTGTCCAACCATTTCATGACATTCATGTCTCTCCAAATTTTCTCTCTGGCTCTGGAATATAATTAATTATAGACAAAAAATTCCTACAAAGACTAAATTTTAAATCAGTAATAATCTCTATATAAATCACATAACATCAATAGCACATGTATAAACAACACTCAAAGAGAACAAGAATGATAACTTGACAAAGGTGACCGAGACCAACTCCAGAGGCCTCATGTTGAACAACGATGACAAAGAGTAGGGCTGTCACAACAATCACTGGTGAGCATTTACCTCAATGTGGAGACAACTGGTCACAGTGAACACAAGATCCTATCATCTGGCTGAACGATCAGTTTAATTAAAACCTACTTTTGTTCATCTCTTGGATCAGTGCTATTGTGATTAAAAGGAGTGACAACATTATTCAGAACAAATTCACTCATACAGTATTCAAAGCCCTTTAAAAACACTGTGTAGACTTCTTAACTAAAGTTTACTCAGTAACTGATATTTGTTGATTTGCGCTGCCTCTTCAGCTCAGAGTAGAGTTTCTCCAACATCT
>NW_018128572.1:31839-33298 GCF_001952655.1 Monopterus albus
CGTGTCTTGTATGGTTTTGTTGTTTAGTTTTAGTTCTCTTAATAAAGAGACGGTTTTTGTTTAACACTTCCTCGTCTGGCCATTTAATTGAGTTCACAACACTTTTTGGCCGCATTACGCGCGCCGTTTCTGACACAGTTATGATGAATGTAAATGTGAATTATTATAGTGGCAGGTTGTAAACAGTATGTCAGTTTTTTTTTTTGTACTTTTATAGCATTCTTGCATGGTTTTCTCGACTTTCTCTGCCAGACCGTTGTAAATAGTTTTCTTACGCTCTCGGATGGTTTTGAGTTTTGTCTTAATTTTGTCCTCCTTAAAGACAGAATATAAAGTGTAGATAAACATGTTTTAACATAATGTCAAGGCATTGCAAATAAAGCTCATCTGCTCAGGTTCAATATTTAGCATATCAGAATTCTTCATACACAGTGTGTGTGACTATATTAACAGCTCCTTAGAGAGTACTGTGCAAAAACTTTACACATTACAAGTGAGGATGCTCCAAAAGTGTAATAAACAGACATAACTTCATCAAATCAGTATTAAAACAGCAAAAATTCATGTAAGTACACTTGAGCACGTTTCTTAAGCTATTGTTTTGGCAGGTATCTTGTTCCAAACATATTGGAGAACTTCTCACAGTTCTGTGGATTTTCATGTAATCCCAGCCTGACTCAGCGATGTCTTAAACCTTTACACAGTGCTCTATATGTGTGTGTGTCTATATATATATGTATGAGGAAGACACACAGCGGGCCTGTGCTGACTGTTCCACTGAAGCCTTCCTCACATTACACTAATAAATAAGACCTTTTACCTCTGACTCGAGATAGATCAGTTGTAGTTCGACATCTTTCTTCATTAGAACAGGTGTTTGTGTGTTGAGTGAAAACTCATTGATGACTCCGTTGAATGGTTCACGTTCTGCTTCATTTCTGGAACGGTAACAAGTTGAAATGTTTCATAATGTAGGTAACAAGTTGAAATGTTTAATAAGGGTAACAATGGCAAGTCTTCGTGTTATTATTACATGATTTCTATATATGTATGACATGGTATAATTTGTGTCGTTACATAGTAAAATGTAAAATATTTTAATTCAAATTCTCCATAGTCTGTAATATGTGTCATCCAAGGTTTTATGTTGCTGTTAAATTATGCATTATAAATTATGTGAAAACTTTTTACATTTTTTTAATGACAAAGTTACTTCAATTAGGGCTTCTGTTTTAACTCCTGTTCACAATCCTTCGGAATGTGGTCCTACTCTGGCCACGTTTGATGTATTTGAACCTGTGACTCTCTCATTTTTAGAGGAGATAGTTGGCCAGGTTAAGCAAAATGTCTTTCAAGACATTCATATAAAACACAAAGTCAGTTGTTTTAATGAAATTATTGTTGAAATACATACAGGATATAAGATGTACTTCAACTTTTCTTCACATAAGCTTTTTGA
>NW_018128573.1:0-3716 GCF_001952655.1 Monopterus albus
CAGGCTCACAGTACTCACGCTGAACCTGAAGGAAAAGTAACAGGTGAGGCCAAGATTAACAGTCAGTAAAGATGATGCAATACAGAAGCTGAGCAACCAAGCTGAGGCACTGCCACAGGCAATGGAGACATTGAAACACTTGGTGATACAGACCAAAGCCCCTGAGTGGCACAGCCCACCCACTTACCACTATAATCCTGATAGATTCAGAACGGAGAGGAGGACACAGAAGACACCAGGCTGCCCGCAATGCATTGCACAGGCCAATCCGATTTGCGACCACTTCTTTGTCTGTGGGGATGAAGGACATCGGGCGGTGGGCTGTTCAAAGAAAAAGGAACAGTCAGGAAACAGGACCCAGTCGAGGCAACGGGACAACCCCGGACCGGTCCTGAACAAATGTCCCACCCCCAGGAAACCCCCACCGCACAGCCAAGTCCGGAACATTGCTGTAATGTCATACAGACCGAAAAAGCAACACAGCCATGTTAAACAGCTCCCCTCATCGGTCGTAAATCGCTACTCAGGTGCAGCATGGCTGGTTACGCCATCACTGTTCTGCTGGATACGGGGACCAATGTAAGCGTACTAGACCGCACCTGGAAGGACAAGTACTTGCCTGATCAAGTCATCCGACCCCTCAGTGAACTTATGGAGGATGACGTGAATGTTTCTGCAGTCACCAGGGACACGGTACCATACGATGGGTGGGTGGAGGTTGTGGTTAACCTGCAAGGTAATAATGACCCAGACTTATCTATTCGGGTGCCATTCCTGGTGAATCAACTGAAATTAGAAAGACCATTAGTGGGTTTTAATGTAATCCAGGAATTTATTAGGAGCAATGAGAGCCAACCCAAAGTCATGTCCATTTTGTGCCATCTGTTAGCAGGTGCCATGGAAATAGACAGTGCTAGCGCAGATGCAATAGTGAGTTTCATACAGACCCAGAAACGCCCAGTGGAAGAGCAGGCTGTAATAAAAGTGGGGCTTAAAGGGGCCACAATCTCCCCTGGCCATGTAGCACACATCAAGTGCAGGGTGCCAGCGAATATAGACCCCTCTGAAATACTGTTGCTATTTGAGCCCAAGTTGGACAGTGTAAAGCTGGAGTCAATGGGCACTGGAGCAGGGCTAATTGAGACTCAACAGGCAGGGAGACGCTTTATCAGGGTGCCAGTGTCAAACCACTCCAAGCACAGCATAACCTTGCCTAGGTCAACAGTCATAGGCAGCATCAAACCAATTGACAACATCATCAACACAGACAACCACTGCACTGAGAATGAGGTAATCGGCGCCGATACCGTTGGCACAGCATCACCATCAGGCGGCACTCAGGAGCCATCAATGACAAACTTGTGGCACCCACCTGTGCAGGTGGATCACCTGACCGAGGAACAACAGAAAGAGGTGAAACAAATGTTGTTTGAGGAGTCAGGCGCCTTTGCCCGTGATGAGAGTGACATTGGCAATATTCCAACCCTCCACATGACCATCAACCTTAAAGATGATGTGCCAGTGCAACGTACATACTGTATGCATCCATACCAAAACCACTCAATAGGGAAGTTAAACAGTACATTCAAGACCTGCTGGCAAAAGGCTGGAACGTAAGGTCAAAGTCACCCTTTGCAGCACTCATAGTCTGCATCAGGAAATGAGATGGAACCCTCAGGCTCTGTATCGATTATAGGCTGGGGGAACACAAAACAGGGGCAGGCTGTCACCCCACCCACTGCCCCGCATCCAGGATCTCCTGGACACCCTGGGGGGCCACAGCTGGTTCAGCATCCTTGACCAAGGAAAGGCCTACCACCAGGGCTATATAGCAGAAGGCTCACGCCACATGACTGCATTCATATCACCCTGGGGGCTTTATGAGTGGGTAAGGTACCATTTGGTCTCTGCAATGCCCCTGCTGCCTTCCAGCGCAGCATGGAGGAAATGCTCAACACCTTACGTGACGAGTGCTGTATCCCATATCTTGACGGCATTCTTTGCTACTCCATGTCTTTCACTGGACGCTACGTCAGGTACTAAGAGCCCTCCAGTGCCATGGTGTTAAACTGCGACCTGCAAAATGTGAGTTGTTTAAACAAGAGGTCCTGTATGTGGGGAGGCTGGTATCTGCTAAAGGTGTGAGAATAGACCCAAAAGACATTGAAGCGGTGGTGTCACTGGGGGAGAAGACACCCACTACCATTAGGGGAGGACACAAGCTGCTCGGAATCCTGAGCTATTACCGGATGTATATCCAAGATTTTTCCCGCATCGCAAAACCCATCTATGCACTGCTGCAAGTAAAGGGGGCATCTGGAAAGGTTAGAGGAGCTCAACTGCCCTCAAAAACACCTATCCAGTGGACAGAACACCAAAACATCCTGGAGCAGTTGATCAGTATCCTTACACATCCACCGGTACTCTCATACTCTGATTTTGAGCTTCCGTTTGTTTTTCATACAGATGCCTGCGAATGAGGACTCAGCGCCGTCCTATACCAGCGTCAAAATGGGAAACTGAAAGTTATCGCCTATGGATCTCGTACCCTGACCCCCGCAGAAAAAAAACTATGGTTACCATTCTGGCAAACTCGAGTTTTTAGCCTCAAGTGGGCAGTGTATGAGAAGTTTAGGGATTATTTGTTTTATGCCCCGCATTTCACAGTGTATACAGACAATAATCCACTAACATATGTGATGAGCACTGCAAAACTGAACGCGGCAGGTCACAGGTGGGTTGGAGAGTTGGCTGACTTCAGATTCAACATCAAGTACAGGCCAGGGAAGATCAATGTGGATGCTGATACTCTGTCTTGCCTCCCACTGGATATTGACAAATATGTTGAGGAATACACTGAGGAGCTCATCGGAGATGCTGTTAACGCCATTTGGGAGGGAAGTAAGGCCACCAAGAGACATGACATCACCTAGGTTGCGACCCTCAACCTATCACAAAGCCCAGACCCCCCAGTAAGTACATCATTACATCTATCACCCACAGTGAGCTGATCAGGGCTCAGCGGTCAGATCCAGCCATAGATGAGCTAATCCAACTGAAAGAATTCAAGAGCCAACTGATAGATGACGACAGACAGAGAGCAAGTGGGCCGGCTAGAAGACTCATGTATGAATGGGGAAAGCTGCATCTGGACTGTGACCTGCTATACAGAGTGACTGGTGAATGAAAACAACTAGTCCTACCTGTTGAATACCGCCCTCTGGCGCTGAAACATCTCCACGACGACATGGGTCATTTGGGGGAGGAAAGGGTCACTGGATTGGCAAGAGACTGCTTCTACTGGCCCTATATAAAGAAGGACATTGAATTCTGTGTCACCCAGCAGTGCCCCTGCATCAAGCAAAAACGACCAGTGGTTCATGACAAAGCATCAATGGGGAGTATTACCACCAGTGCACCTCTAGAGTTGGTTTCCATAGACTATATGCACTTGGAACAGAGTAAGGGTGGATATGAATATATTTTGGTAGTCATAGACCACTTCACTGGTTTTCTCTGGACCCCTACTCATTGTGACCAGTGATGACATGTTTAGCATGTCGTCATTCAACCGCTGGCTGTCTAGGTGGTGCCCAGAAAATAACATGGGCTTCATAGATAACTGGAAAACATTTTGGGGAAAAACTGGTCTGATTAGCAGAACTGGCATCCATCCCACTTTGGGTGGTGCGGCTCTCTTATCTAGAAATCTGGAC
>NW_018128573.1:9997-12039 GCF_001952655.1 Monopterus albus
CATCCGGTCTCTTTACATACACCTCTCTCAGCCACTCGCTCATTTTCTCCTCGTCCATCCAGCCCTTTTGATTGGCCTTAACGATGACTCCGGCTGGAAACATTTCTTTTGGCAGCGTCTTCCTCTTAAAAATGACCATAGGTGGTAGTTTCTGTCCATTACCGTGGCAACCAAGAACAACAGTGAAAGCCGACTTCTCATGCCCCGTGGTGCGTATCGATACAGTGCTGGTCCCCTTTTTCTCCACAGTATGGTTCACGGGGATGTCAAAAGTGAGGGGGACCTCGTCCATGTTGGTGATGTGGTCGGGCTGGATCTTTTTGTCGGTAATCTTGTTACTGCAGTAGGTGCGGAAGATGGCCAGCTTTTCTTTGTAATCCGCTGGCAGTTGCTGCACCACGGTAGTCCTTGCGCGGATGGAGAGATGACACCTTTTCATAAAACGAAAGCACCAAGATGGACCTCCTTGAAAGTCTTCGATCTTCATGTCTTGTGCTATCGTTTTTGCCTTCAGTCGAATGGTGACTGTAGAGACGCTTCTCCCGGCTGTTCTTTGTTCAATAATCCATCGTTCAAGTTCGTCTTCTAACTGTGGCCACCTAGCTTTGTTCCTGTGGAAACTCTGTTTCGTCTTTTTAACTTGGCGCAGTTCATTTTCTTGCTTCCTCCACTTCCGAACCATAGATTCGTTGATTTTGAATTCATGAACATGAACAACATTTTTACAGATTTTGGAACTCAGTGCACACATAAGGCGCACCGGATTATTAGGCGCACGGCCGATTTTTGAGAAAATTTAAGGCTTTTAGGTGCGCCTTATAGTGCGGAAAATACAGTACTCTATTTTTATTCCTACTTATCTCATTTCACAGTGAGCATTCCTTGTCTGTCTGCATTGTTTGCTGCCTGTCTATACTGCTTATTTTGCATTGTTACTGTTTGTGCACCCATGGAGGGTTCATGGGAGTTTGCCCAACTAGTCCACATGTGCTTTGTGGATCTGGAGAAGGCATTCAACCGTGTCCCTCGTGGCGCCCTGTGGGGATACTCCGGGAGTACGAGGTCCGAGGCCCTTTGCTAAGGCCTGTCCGGTCCCTTTACGACCGGAGCAGGAGCTTGGTTCGCATTGCTGGCAGTAAGTCAGACTTGTTTCTGGTGCATGTTGGACTCTGGCAGGGCTGCCCTTTGTCACTGGTTCTGTTCATTATTTTTATGGACAGGATCTCTAGGTGCAGCCAGGGGCTGGATGGAGTCTGATTTGGGGACCACAGGATCTCATCTATGCTTTTTGCAGATGATATTGTCCTGTTGGCTCCATCAAACCAGGACCTCCAGCATGCACTGGGGCGGTTTGCAGCAGAGTGTAAAGTGGCAGGGATGAGAATCAGCACCTCCAAATCCGAGGACATAGTTATCAGTTGGAAAAGGGTGGCTTGTTCCCTTCAGGTTGGTGGAGAGTTCCTGCCTCAAGTGGAGGAGTTCAAGTATCTTGGGGTCTTGTTCACGAGTGAGGGAAGGATGGAACGGGAGATTGACAGGCGGATCGGTGCAGCTTCTGCAGTAATGCGGTCAATGCACTGGTCCATCGTGGTGTAGAAGGAGCTGAGCTGTAAGGCGAAGCTTTGAAGAACGAATTATGCAAGTTCAAAAAGTGGTAAGATTAGCATTTAGAAAATATGAACTTAATCATGGTTTTCTTAAAATAATCAGTAGCAGAGTGGCCAATGTGGAAATAATAAAACAGAGGTTAAAAAGAAGGCAGTGAAACAGAGGAGGCTAGCCCTGTGGTACAGCTCCTCTCCCTAAAGCTGGCATCACAAAAACTGGAAAGGAAGTGGCGCTCCACTAAGTCAGAAGAGTTTTTCCTAGCCTGGAAAGTTAGTTTAAGCTTGATGAGTGTAAAATAAAAACTTAACATCAACTCTGAAATTATTGTACATTTATTTTCTGCAGAAAAGGAGCAATCTCTACACAGGATGTCAAAGCAGTCTGAGGGGAGAAGCTCAAATGGAGAGAATGTGGCTTTCCTTCTTATACACAGC
>NW_018128573.1:12093-14812 GCF_001952655.1 Monopterus albus
CTGCACAGACAAGTTATCTGGTTCAGCACACAAAGGCATGCTTATCGGTACAAACATGCTGACTCATGCTGATACAGTCAACTGTCATGTCACAAGCACACAAATAAGTGCATAGAATAGCAACAGTCAATACTATAAAAGGATACTAATATAAATTCCCACTACACTCCCCTGCTTTTGATTATTCATTAATCACAACGGTACATCCAAAAGTAATCATAGGAACATATCAAATTTATCACACCTAAGAGGTTTAAGATAAATCATCATAATCTAGGAAAAAAAACCAAGCATACTGTTGTTGTGAGACAGAGAATCATGAAGCCCAAGCAAAGAAGAGGATGACAATAATAGGCCTACACCAACGTGTCATCCTCAGAATCAGAGTTGTCTGAACTACTGTACAAGCAGTCGATGAGACAGGGGCTGTGTTGGGTGATAAATCTAAACAGTTTAACATTGTCATTTCAACAGTTTGAGAAACAAACCGGGAGATAAAAACTGTAATACAAGGGAGAACACAAACCGTAGAAATGCATAAAACCATCAAGAGGCCAAAAGTACCCATACTCATTATCCACAGCCAAGGTTTCCAATTCTGTAGGAGGGACCAGAATTCACCTCCAGTGGTGATGTCTGACATCATAGCTTTCTGTAATGCAATCAAGTTTTGTATGGCCAAGTCAATAGTGGCTCCATCTTCGTCATTGCTAGGGATGTAAGTACAGCAGAAATGAGCCTATGATAACACAGACACCCCCCTGTGAAGCAGTTAACTGATCTAAGACCATTCGGTTCTGCATGGCTGTTAGCCTGAGGCCTGTAAGATCTTTTCTCACAGCTGTAAAACCATCTGTAGTGGCTTTTACAAATGTAAGGAATCTGTAATCAGTGGTTTCTACTCTCAACAACAACTTTCCCACACCTGTCCAGGGAAACAAAGATAAAAGTACTTTCTCCCCATCCGTGAAGTGCTTAAAATCTGGCGGCATGTCCGAACCCCAAACAGAGTCATGACGTGGGAACTGTCCACCAGACCATGATTGTCTGTGGCGCTGGGGGAGTGAACTGTTTGACACGTGCGATATGTAAGTGTGGTCCCTAATTCTAACTGGAGTGCATGTGCCTGACTGTCGTAGTGGTAGGTTCGAATACAGCTTGGAACCACACAGCCAGTAAATGGGGATACTGCATGTGTACCACTGACACATTGACATTGAGGGGGCCAGAGCTTCATATTTGCACACTGATGATTTCAAGGTGGCAGAATCAGTATACTTGACAGCGTGCGATACATCTAACTTCCAACCATAACAGACCACACTAGAATTAGAAAAACGAATGTATAAAATATCATTACAATCAGGGTCCCTAATGATTGGGCAGGGACTCAGAATTTCCATGCACTGTGCAGGAGAGAGGGTGCCCACTCATCTTGTGCCATTTCCAATATAACAATGTACTGCTCGAAAATCACTTGGAACGGGGACAACGGAAATGAGCGGATCTGTTTGACTCGGAAATGTTAGTGTATAAGAATTACAGTCTTTATAAAAGTATTCTGACATGTAGGTGTAACCCGAGGACATCACCTGCATAAGGCACTGATGATATTCTGTCATATTAATCCTTTTGTGACCATCTACAGTCCGCCAGGCGGCACCCCATCCTGGATGGTTGTAATCAAGTGGAACCGGTGAGAGCAGAGGTGAATGTCCTGACGCAGGCATGTGCATGCACACATAACAATTAATCAAATTCATAGCCGCAGTGGTATGGTTAGCAAATCTCCACCACATATTAGTAGCATATATGTGATGAGGGTCATTATGCGTTAACCAATCATGTTGGAGATGTTTAACTGCGCGTTTACCATGGTTAAACTCAGGATATAGTGAGTGGGCTGGCCTTTGACTGAAATCTAACCACAACCATAAAATACTAAACATTAACATTGTTTGATTCTAACCTCTTTGTTAGAAATTAACCCAATTCATTTGTTGGAAGCACGAGAAGTGACGACAGGAGAGGACTGTTTAAAATCAGCGGAAAGTTTACTGCATGTTTGATCACAGGTAGGCCTTACAGTGCTGGGATCAGAGAGACAGCGCTCCCGCAGGAGTTCCATCCACTGACCTCGAATTAAGGTCTTACAATACATTTTATTTTCTTGGGCTGCTCCGCCCTAAACAAAGGTACAACAATTCATGCATTGTAATCCTATTGGTCATTTGGTGTGAGCAGGAGCTCACACCTCCTTGCTGGAAGGTGATCTACACTAGGTGTGTGTGTGTGTGTGTGTGTGTGTGTGTGTGTCTCAGGTGGTGAGCCCCCGGCCTCTGCAGGGCATCCCAAGACAAAGCAAAGCTTGGAATATGCTAAGTGGGTCAAGGTGTGATTGTAAAACAGGCCTTTGCTAAAATGTAAATAGGCTGTCTGGTCACAAAGAGATGCAGACATCTAGTCTCTACACATAAGTTACAGCATTCAAAGTGGGCAGATTCTACTTGATTCTCATCAATACAATTGAAAGATGTATAAGCAAGGAATATAAATGTATTAAGAATAGCCAAAGCTCAGTAGTTCTGGACAATCATAAATACAGCTGTAATATGCATAAACAAGATAAAGGTATGAAAGGTAACTAAAGGGAACTAAAGGTGTTAGAAGTAACTAAAGCTGATAAAGTAACTAGAGTCTATAAGACTCAAATCTTACA
>NW_018128573.1:16279-22343 GCF_001952655.1 Monopterus albus
AATAATAATAAACTTTATTTATATAGCGCTCTACAGCTCGCGACAGCACCAGAGTGCTGTACAATCAAAAACACAGAAGACAAAGCAATACTAAAACAACTTCTAAAAACATAAAACAAAAGACAAGTTAGGACCACTAGTAACAAATGATCTGCAGATTGGAGAGCTCTCCGCGGCACATAAATGGCCAACAGGTCAGACAAATAGGATGGTGCAAGGCCATGAATAGCCTTAAAAACAAACAGTAATATCTTGAACTTAATTCTGAATTGAATTGGGAGCCAATGAAGAGCACAGAGAATAGGGGAAATATGAGCAAACCTAGGAGCATTAGATAGCAGCTGAGCTGCTGCATTTTGGACTAACTGGAGTTTGTTGAGCAAAGACTGAGGAACTCCAATATATAGAGCATTGCAGTAATCCAATCTCGAGACAACAAATGCATGAATCGCCTTCTTCAAATCACCATGTGACAAAAAATGTTTCACCTTGGATAAGTCTTAGGTGAAAAAAACACGACTTAACCACTGCCCTAATCTGTTTCTCGAAAGTAAAACCACAATCAAAAATTATACCAAGATTCTTTACTGTATGTGACAGGGGGAAGACCGAAGTGCTGAAATTAACTACATCAGGCGACGGGTCAGGACTAAAAAGGATATATTCGGTCTTACTCTCATTTAACTGCAAAAAACTTAGCGAAAGCCATTGCCTAATGTCCCGCAAGCAGTTATGTAATGGGCTAAGAGCATTGGGGTCAGACAAGAGCAGTGGCATATAGATTTGGACATGGTCTGCGTAAAAGTGAAATAAGACCTTATGACTAGATATAATAGTTGCAAGGGGTGCGATATAAAATGAAAAAAGTAGCGGAGCCAGGGTCGAACCTTGCAGAACACCTGAAGTGAGGGGAGCTATATTAGAAACGCAGTCACCAATACTAACCAAAAAGGTTCTCTCGGTCAAAAAGGATGAAAACCATTTTAACACAGTACCTTTGAGCCCAACAAGGTGCTTAAGTCTTGACAGAAGAATAGCGTGGTCGACAGTTTCAAAGGCTGCAGATAAATCCAGAAGAACTAACAGAACAGGGCATTTGTTATCAAAAGCCACCGTAATGTCATTATGAATCTTAAGCAACGCAGATTCAGTGCCATGGCGGGGCTTAAAACCAGATCAAAATTTATCAGTGATATTTGAACAGTCTAAGTGTAACTGCAGCTGGGTGACTATGATTTTTTCCAAAATTTTGGACAAAAAAGGAAGAATTGAAATTGGACAGAAAGACGACAGTAATGAGGAATCAAGGTTAGGTTTTTTAAGGAGTGGGCGAACCATTGCATGCTTAAGAGCAGATGGGACCACACCTGAATCCAAGGAAAGATGAATAAACAAGACCAAATTGGGACCGAGAACATCAAAACCCTCCTTAATAAACCTGGCAGGAAGCAGGTCAAGGGGCAAAGGCCAGTTTTAACTGAGCTAAAGTGTCTTTTAATTGGAGTAAAGAAATCGGAGTAAAAGAATTAAAAGTAATAACCGCAGGGGGACCAGGCTGTGTGTGCACTAATAGGTTAGGCATATTTTGCCTGAGAGCCCCAACCTTGACAAGAAAATAACTTAAAAATTGGTTGCAAAGGGCAGTGGAACCAACCATGGGCAAAGCACCAACTGGGTCAATAACAGAGTGTATAGTTCTGAAAAGGACTCTCGGGTTCTGACTGTTTGATGCTATGGCATTAGACAAAACATGAGTTTTAGAGACTCTCACAGCCTCCTGATAGGCAAGGAGATTAGTCCTCAAAATATCCAGCGAGACATGCAATCCGTGTTTTTTCCACTTGCGTTCAGCTTGTCTGCAGGCCCTCCGCAAGGACCGGGTAGTGTCATTCAGCCAGGGAGACGAAGCATTGCCAGCCCTTCTAGACCTAAGAGGCGCAACAGAGTCCGTAGTCCGGGCCAAAGTCGAGTTCAGCGAGGAAAGAAAAACCTCAGGGCAGGACGGAGGATTATAAACTGCAGAGGAATAAAATTCGGATCTTAAAAACGCAGCAGCAAAGTCAGAGGGGGTAGAAGAGGTGATGATCCTACGATGAGACTGAGGGGCAGTTGGTCTGGGCGGCCTACTCGGTAGCAAAACTTCAAAGCGAATAAGGAAGTGATCAGATATAGCTATATTTGACACATCATTAATAGCAACAGATAGACCCCTAGAGATAACGAGGTCTAAAGTGCCCCCCCGAGTGTGGGTGGGACCCACCACTGACTGACACAGATCAAAAGAGTCCAATAAAATATTAAAATCATTAAGAAGGTGGTCGGGCGAGGAGTTAGCATGAAGATTAAAATCCCCACAAATCAACAGGCAGTCAGCCTGTGAAGCAAAAGAGGCCCAAAACTCACCCAGTTCATGGATGAAGTCCTTAGACTTGGGGGGGGGCGATAAATGACTGCGCAGAAAATAGGACTGGGCAGAGATAAAACAAAAGTTTGTATCTCGAAACTAGAAAAAGCCATGTCAGGCAGGAGGTGAGATTTTAAAGATGACTTAAAAACAGATGCCAGACCCCCGCCTCAACCAGCGTGACATGGGGAGTTAAGAAATAGATAATCAGCCGGTAAAAGCTCAGAAAACAGGGTGTTGTCCCCTCGTTTCAGCCAGGTTTCAGTAATAAAAAACATATCCAAATTGTGTCTGGGGACAAGATCATTCAGGATAAAAGTTTTGTTGTTGAGAGATCTTGCGTTAAATAGGGCAAACTGAAGCCAGCTAGGCTGAACCTGAGGGCACACAGCGTGGGATACTGGGTGCAGATTGGAGAGGAGACAGCATCTAGTAGAGCGTTTCACCAAACAAAAACGAGGAGGCAGGTCGACGTCCAGGCCTCCTGGTAGATGAAAGCGGTAACTAAAAGAGACCGACCAACTTGAACCGACGAAGCCGTTCTCCAGAAGGAGTCCCACTCTGGGCCCGATCTGAAACAGATTTTAACTTGACGTGAAGTCCTGCTCTCCTGCCTCGTCATTTCCATCGAAGCCTAACTGGTGGCAGATGATGCGAGCGTCACAGGAAGGGTGGAACAGATGCTAGCAGAGGCGGTGGAGGGAAAAAATATTGTCCGTGGCAGTAAAAAGGGCCGCTGTTCATCGAGTTGCGTATGTTAAACAGGGTCAAGCGATCATATAACAAGGTAGAAAATACAGAGGGAACATCAAAAGCCACAAAAAGACAGGTACACAGAAGGAGCAGACAGCTGGCCAAACACAGCGGCGCCATCTTGACAGGATAAATAACAAATGTCTCCTACATGATCAAGACCGTGTGCTAAGTTGGCATAATGAGGAAAGAAATGCTTAGGTAAACAGGGTTTGCCATCAGGGCCTCTCCAAATGTCATCTTCTTTCACAGCACCACAGGAACACCAGACCTGCTTTTCTACAGAAGTAGCAAAAGTCTGAAGTGCTGAAAGAGAGCATGGGACAGGCACAGGGGTAGAAGCAAACAAGGCATGTGTAGGTGGAGGAGAAAGTGCAGCAGCCTTGGCAGCTGCGTCCGCTTGTGCATTTCTTTGAGAAACAGAATTGGAATTGTTAGTGTGTGCCTGGCATTTACAAACAGCCACAGCCTTAAGCAACAAAATGGCATCCAATAAGGCTGCAACTTTGTCATAATGAAGAATGGGCTTACCATCAGATTTAAGAAACTGTCTATGTTTCCACAAAGCACCAAACTCATGCACAACACCAAAAGCATATCTAGAATCTATGTAAATGGTAACAGATTTTCCTCCAGCCAGCTTGCATGCCTCTGTCAGAGCTACAAGTTCAGCAGCCTCAGCAGAGAAATGTGAGGGAAGAGCTGCTGAAGTTAGAGTGGCATGAGAAGAACACACAGCATAACCAACATGATTACGCCATGTGTGTGTGTCTCGGGAGACAGAGCCATCCACAAACAAGACCAGGTCAGGATTAGTTAGTGGAGTTTTCTTGAGGTCAGGACGAGGGGAACAAACCTGCTGAAGAATAGCAGCACAATTGTATTCCTCACCATCCTCTGGTGTAGGGAGAAGAGTAGCAGGATTAAGAACAGTGCATCTTTTGACAGTGACATTAGGCATATCAAGTAGAATAGTGTTGTATCTGAGCCAGCGTGCTGTGGAGAGATGTGATGTTTTTTGTTCAAGCAAAATCATTGCAACAGCATGAGGAACAAGAAGGGTAACATCATTGTAACCAACTATGTCTCTAGAAGCTAAAATAGCTTTTTCAGCTGCAGCTACTGCCTGCAGACAGCGTGGGAGGCCAGCTGCAACTGGGTCAAGTTTTGCAAAGAAATAGGCAACCGGGGGTTGCCGTCCACCATGTTCCTGCAAGAGACCAGATGTCATGCATGCATTTTTCTCATCCACAGTCTTTGTAAAAGGTCTGGTTGGGTCAGGTAGTCCCAGTGTCGGTGTGGTTTGCAAAGCTAACTTCAAATCAGTGAAAGCTTTTTCAGAATCAGGAGTCCATGTCACTTTATCATAAGATTGAAGGCCTTTACCATGGATCAGTGCACTGAGTGGGGTCTCCAGAACAGCATAATTTGGGAGAAAATTCCTACAGTAGGAACACATGCCCAGAAAGGACATCATTTGCTTTTTTGTGAGGGATTTTGGCAGCTGTTGAATAGCCTCAATTCTCTTGGGCGAGAGGGATTTGCCCTCGGCTGTGATCACATGACCCAGAAATGTAACTTTAGGTTGCACAAACTGCAACTTAGAAAGACTGTATGTCCCTCTTCAGCCAGGTGCTGCAAAAGTTTAACTGTGTCTTTCTCACATCGCTCTCGAGTGGGACTGCAAACCATGAGGTCATCAACATACCGCAATAAAGCAGTGCCTTCAGAGAGGACAAGTGGTTTCAGGCTGCACCTGAGAGCCTCATTATAAATAGTAGGACTTTCTGAAAATCCTTGGCACAGCCTTGTAAATGTGAAACCACGCAAACCAAAACTGACTGTCTGGATGAACAGGCACACTGAAAAAGGCATTGGCCAAATCAACAACAGAGAAAAATTTTGCATCAGAGGGAACTTGGGATAAAATCATGTATGGATTAGCCACATTGGATGCACAAGATTGTATAGCAGCATTAACAGCTTGTAGATCCTGCACAAAATGCCATTCTGTAGGCTGACCCTTGTTACGAATCTTTTTCACCGGAAAAAGAGGAATGCGCACTGGTGAAGTCTCACAGGGAATGATAAACTCAGACGAGCGTCTGTGTAGCTGACACAGGATGTCTTAGCTGCTGCTGCAATTTCAGGTCTCAGTCCATTCAGAAAGCTGTTGCTAAGATGTGTTTCCCACACACCAGGAGCAGTGCCCAAATCAATTGGTTGTTCCAGGCCACTATGAATGTTAAACAGCTCTGTAAGGCATTATCAGTGTGGTTCCAGTCAATGTTGCAGACACGCAGGTCATTTGCTGGGAAATGACTAGTCACATGCTGGAGATCAGCAGGTTTCATCTTTGTTGCTAAAAGACGTTTCAGATCAGTCATGGTGGTGTAGAAAATGTAGAACTGTTCTGCAAATTTCTGTCCAGATGCTGTTGGGTCTGGAAGATGCTGTGCTGCAGCAGTAATGTCAGCAGTGGTCCATGTTCGGAACAGGAGAATGGGACCAGTAGGGCCAGACACTTCAACCATGGGCAATGATAGTTCAGCATTGGAAGATGGGCCAGCGGCTGCACTCATACCATACATAGTTCCGCTATGCGTTGTCTGTGGCAACAGGAGGCCCAGAGGGATTGGCGGGTCAGGATCTCAGAGTAGAGAGGCGTCGCATGGCACCTTTGCCAAAGATGGTGGGTCGTATGGTGGGGGTTTATTATCGGGACTGTCCCGAAGATGGCGTGTGACAGGCAGTCTGGGCTGTGGTGGTGGTGGCGCAGTTGGCAGACAGGCGTCAAGGTCGGGGTCCAGCTTCAGAGCCGTGAGCTGTGGATACAGAGAACTATGCGGCAAATGACTGTTTTCCCCTTTATTGACAAGGCATTCTTTAGTCTTTCCTGATTTTGGC
>NW_018128573.1:22366-25385 GCF_001952655.1 Monopterus albus
ACTTTCCGCTTCATTCTTCCACATGGTCAAACACACTTTATGATTTTCTATGTCTTTAAGTTCTCTCGGTGATGTTTTCTTTTTCTTACATAATTCATCCTCCTTTCCCTTTAATTTTTTTTCGAGTTCCTAAATTTTTTTTTACACTTAAAGAACCCTCGTGGGGAAAACCAAATTCACGTGTCTATATGGCCACGCTTTTACACTTTTGTCATCGTACTTTCCCCTCATTATGTCAATAATTGAACTCTCATTGTCCTAGATGGGAGCTGTGCACAACTAAAATTACCAGTACAAAACGGACGTCTCCATTAGGGCTCAGTCACTTATACCTTTTTTTGTGTGACTAGAACAGGACCTGAGTGCCCTCACCTTAAACTACAAATTTGAGAACACCTACACTCAGTACTTTTATATAAGTACCTACCTCAGTATTCCCTCAGGAATACCTACCTCAGTTATTCAAAAGAATACCTACATTACAAGATGAGGGATCGTCAATTATTAACACAATAGTGGAATAACTTTCCCCAATTTACTTTCCAATGTCGGATACTTGGATCCTGTCAATGATGATCCAGGGCGTCCTGTGGCAGTCCCCAGTCACTCAGAAATATGGATGAGGTTTGGGGCTGAGAAAGTTGTTGTTCTCAGGCTGGCCAGGCCCTGTCGGACAGACGTCCTAGACGGCCACTCGAGGGATCCCATCCTCGTCGCCAGAATTGTTGTGGAAAAAATATCTTTTAAAGCTCAGTGAGTGTAAAATAAATACTTAACATCAATTCTGAAAGTTATTACATATTTATTCCTGCAGGAAGGAGGTTTCTCTGAACAGAGTGTCTAATACAGTCTGTTACAGGGAAGCTCAGTGGACAGAGTGTGTGAGTCCTTCTTATACTCAGCCTACAACAAAGAAGACAGTTTTGCTTTATGGAATTATATAGACGTTTGTATTAATGCATTCATAAGTAAGTACACTTACTGAAGTACTGCAATTCAATTCATTCCAGGCTAGAAGTACTGCTACACTAACCTCTATGGGCTCATTAAGGGATGGTCTGATGAACCTCTTACCACCTGCACGAGGTGCTTTATGGACCACACAGCCCTACGGACTACCCCACTGGGGAGCTCCCCCAAGAACTACACTCCTTCACGGGCTTTTTTCGGTTTACATTCGCAGGTGCCAGTAGGATCGCTGAAGTGACATAACACCAAGCCAGCTGACTGTTAGCAATTAGCCAACAAGTTCACAACAGTTGACACAGTGAAGTTACATTACCGGTGAGTACTTTTTAAAATGTTGCTAACAATTATTTAAGGAACGACTAAGCCTCTGCAGTGGTTTCTGCTGATGGACTGTAGCTCCCCATGGCAGTTAGTGGTGGCTCCAATTGTGCTTTGAAAGTATCTACCCTGAAGTAGGAGCTAAAAGAGAGACCCTCAAAACAGCGTTCTAAGAACTATTATTCTTAGTTCCTGTGGTGCAGACACACACAAAAAAGGGGCTAATTTGTCCAACAGTCCTAAAAACTATGATAAAGTTGCTCTGGTCTGACAGCTTGCCCCATGTTCCTGCCACTCCCCATCACCTGACCTACCCCACCCACCTGCATACAAATTCACATTTAGTCATCAGATCAGCCCAGCCCCCATCAGACTCCTATACCAGCTGATCCATTCTTCCCTATTGTACTTCAGCCATGACATCATGGTAATTTTTTGTTAAGGCAGGTACATAAGAAAAACAAACTTAAGCAGCCATGTCATGAACTTTCTCTGTATGGGAATATTCATCTCTGTACCTCTTGTAATCAGAATCAGTCACTACTTTCTCTTCTCACTCCAAAGATTAAAATGAACCTTTTTTTGATTTGTATGTTTTTCAAAAAACTCTGGACAACACATAGAAAAATGAGTTGAGTCCAATTTTTACCAACACAGTAATATTCCAAGGATCAGGATTTTTCAAGATTTACAGAGTTAGGTCTTGATCATTACATTAGGCACAAAATTCAAACACCTCGCTCCTAATTATGATTTATTTTTCATCTCTCATCTTGGTAAATGATAGCAGGGACATGAATGATCAATCTGTTTTTCTTAGTTTTTACAAGTGGGGCTACCCAGGTGATTTTCAGCATGTAAATAAGCCATAATAAATTAATCATGTGAAAATGTATCCCAACTGGTTGATCATCTGTGCTGGCAGTAATGGGAAACAAACTGTAGGGAAGGTGGAATATATTCTGGCTAAGTAAGACTTTACTGGTATTGGAATATTTAAAAATGCATTTAAAATAAACACAGTGAAAGAAAGTGTTTCATCTCATTTGGGACTACTGGGTATGACAGAGGTGATGATAAAATCACTCAAGAATATACACACAAAAATAAGATGACTGCATTTATGTGCACATGACTAAAAACATCAAATATACAGTTATTAATTTGTCCATATCATGTGCTTTTCAGTTCAACATCTTGGGCAGCAAGATAAAACTTATTTGTCCCTTTACAGAATGGCTGAATCCTCTTCACTTTAAGTGACTCAGGAGCAGCAACATAAAAAGACATTTGTCCGTTCATGGAAAAGGTCATATGTCTTTTCTCAGTCTCTCTACAGTTTCTCTCTACAGTACATTGGCCTCACGGGAGCTAGGCTGCAGTATCTCAAGTGTAACAATGAGTTTAACAGATCTTCTAAACCAGGGATAGAAAAAGGCGTAGATCACAGGGTTTAGACAGGAGTTAAGATATATCAGAACATATATTAAGATGTTAGCTGAAGAACCGATCATCATATCATAGCCAGAGAGTGAGAGACAATAAAATGGACAGTAAGACATGAGAAACACAGAAACAAGGACACCAAGAGTCCTGGCTGCTTTCAATTCAGATTTCTTAGCAGTTACAGTCACTGAACGCTGCAGTGTGACAGCTGCAATGTGGGAGCGCATGGCATGGGCCTGAGACACAGCCACCACAAACACTCTCATATACAGAATGATGATGGCAG
>NW_018128573.1:25787-26787 GCF_001952655.1 Monopterus albus
CGGCAACAGCCAGAGAGAGGAGGAGGAGGTTGGTGGGGGTGTGGAGCTGCCTGGAGTGAGAGAATATCATCAGTGTGAATATTACAAACAGCCACTGTATTATTACCAATAAAGGTAGTAGTATTATGAAAGCAGTAATAACAGTTCAAGCCACAATTGTCTACACACTACATGTTGTCAGCACTGCTTATGAACAAAAGTCTCATCAAACCACCAGGATGTAATGCTCAGAGGTCACTGATTAAATCTCACTACAACAGTAAAGGATCAATGGTAAGACATTTATCTCTGCCTGAAGTGGGAGATGGAGATGATGACCAGCAGGTTGAGAGATGCAGTCAGCAGAGAGATGGAGGAAAATACACTGTAAATGAGCATTGTCTCAGAGTGAGGACGTGTGAGCTTTTTGCAAGACGTGTTGAGGAGTTGTGGAAAGCAGAGTTCATCTTCCTCCATCATCAGAGAGAGAGGAGGTGAGGGGAAGCTGCTGAACACTCACAGTATACTGAGCAAAGTACTGTGTCATACAGCTGATTTATCTCTCTCATCATTCCTCCTCCTCCTGCTCTGCCTTCTTTCAGTCTCTCGTTTCGATACTGAATTCCATCCTCCGTCATGCATTATACGCTATCATCTTAATCACTCTCTGAAACCCTTTTTCTCTCTGGTGTAACAGGTTGCTGTTGGTTTGTTTTGGCTGATGCATGGACTCTAGTGACTACAGCACCAGTTACAGCCTTTGAGAGAAAACATAAGAAACAAATTTTCCAAGGCTGTTAAAAAAATGAAACCCAAAATAGCCTGAACATAGCCTGTTAAGAGAGAGAGGTTGATCAGATCTTATATAGATGTGTTGTTTAGGGGCAAGACGTCCTTGAGCAGCCTGGTCGGGATAAGGTCTGAGACATGATAATGATTTAGATGAAGCAATTGTTGAGGTCAACTCAGAAATGTATGGGAGAGAATCAGTCTAAATATAAATGAGGTCTGATAGATGTTT
>NW_018128573.1:28252-33149 GCF_001952655.1 Monopterus albus
CGGCAACAGCCAGAGAGAGGAGGAGGAGGTTGGTGGGGGTGTGGAGCTGCCTGGAGTGAGAGAATATCATCAGTGTGAATATTACAAACAGCCACTGTATTATTACCAATAAAGGTAGTAGTATTATGAAAGCAGTAATAACAGTTCAAGCCACAATTGTCTACACACTACATGTTGTCAGCACTGCTTATGAACAAAAGTCTCATCAAACCACCAGGATGTAATGCTCAGAAGTCACTGACTGAGTCTCACTACAACAACATATGATCAATGCTAAGACATTTATCTCTGCCTGAAGTGGGAGATGGAGATGATGACCAGCAGGTTGAGAGATGCAGTCAGCACAGAGATGGAGGAAAACACAGTGTAAATGATCATTGTCTCAGAATGAGGACGTGTGAGCTTTTTGCAAGACGTGTTGAGGAGTTGTGGAAAGCAGAGTTCATCTTCCTCCATCATCAGAGAGAGAGGAGGCGAGGGGAAGCTGCTGAACACTCACAGCTTTCTGAGCACAGTCCTGTGTCATACAGCTGATTTATCTCTCTCATCATTCCCCCTCCTCAATCTCTCATTTCGATACTGAATTCCATCCTCCGTCATGCATTATATGCTATCATCTTCATCTTAATCACTCTCTGAAACCCTTTTTCTCTCTGGTGTAACAGGTTGCTGTTGGTTTGTTTTGGCTGATGCATGGACTCTAGTGACTACAGCACCAGTTACAGCCTTTGAGAGAAAACATAAGAAACAAATTTTCCAAGGCTGTTAAAAAAATGAAACCCAAAATAGCCTGAACATAGCCTGTTAAGAGAGAGAGGTTGATCAGATCTTATATAGACGTGTTGTTTAGGGGCAAGACGTCCTTGAGCAGCCTGGTTGGGATAAGGTCTGAGACATGATGATGATTTAGATGAAGCAATTGTTGAGGTCAACTCAGAAATGTATGGGAGAGAATCAGTCTAAATATAAATGAGGTCTGATAGATGTTTCTAAAGCTGTTGTACTTGATGACACATCTGTGAGAGCTGTGGGAAGGATCTAATTTATTTTTTTCTCTCTTTCTATTGTCCAGAAAAGTCTGGACAATACAGAGAAAAAATGAGTTGAGTCCAATTTTTACCGACACAGGAATATTTCCAGGTATCAGGATTTTTAAAAGATATTCAAGAAATGTTTTAAAAGTAGGAATAAAATATAGAAGTTACCTCTGTGATCTCTGTGATACAGGAGGAAATGGTACTGGATACTTTCATAGATGCAAATTCTGACTCCGCTATTACTGCAGGAAAAGGCAGCAAAAGGGTCATGATGCTGGTATATGCAGACTTAAGAGTTAATGTCAGGTCCGCTTGGCGCGACCGGCCTCTCTTCCGCATTTCTTTCCTCTGTTCGCGCAACCTGCCTCTCTTTTTCTTTTCTGTCTCCTGCTCTCTTTTTTTGTGGGATCCGCACCTCAGCTGTGTCACTTTCTGTAATTAGTGACTCGTGGGTTGTCGCGCACAGTTGAGGCACGTTAGCTTAATGGCTTCCCTATCTTATTTATACCTCTGGCAGACGCTCCATCATTGCCGGAACATTACTTTGGTTATGCCAAAATATATACGTGTTTTAGTTTTCCACGCTGACAGTGACTGTGCTGTGGATTTCTTTTATCACATTGGTCTTTTTGTGTTTTCACCATTTCGTTACTTGATCTCCACGTTGACAGTACCTGTGCATGGTTTTCTTTTGTTTTCTTTCCACCTGTCAGTCTACATCCTCCTTCTCTCCTGGTTCCAGCCGTCAGCCAATCTTCTCACCCGTTTGTCCTGGACTCCTCAGCCATCACTGCCCTACTGCGGTTCAGTATTGTACATAGACTCAGTTATGTTGTTACTTTGTGTGTTTTTTTTTCATTAAACCTCCATTTTTTTGCTAGCACCTGGGCCTGCAAACTTGAGTCCTACCCTAGTTCTTCCTCACCCTCCTGCTGAGGGGGACTAAACCAGTTAAGTCTTGATCATTACATTATTTTATTTAACAGTGGAAAGCAAATCATGACCCAAGTAGAGGAAGGCACAACAAAACAGGAAGTAATGACTCATTTCAGAAAAGAGAACAGAAAACTGAAACAAACTCTCATTTACAGTAACAAAAGCACAAGACATTGCCTGCCAGCTTATTTGGCTGTACTAAAAAGTATTACATTTAGGTAAGTATTTCTGTAATAACATTAATACTGTCTGATTGCTCATCAGTTTTTGTCATGTAATTGCAAGAGAGAAGGCTCATTGTCTTCTTTACAACCACAAAACTTCACCAAACTCTGCTTCCTCCTGCCACATTGATTTGAGCAGTACTGAAAATGAAAGTGTTTCTAGCTTAAAATAAAGTGTGGAAAATATCAGATAAAATTTTTTATAAAATGTAAGAGGTTTCATTTGAAACTCTACATTGAATGTATCCTCTAAAGAATACTTTGGAAAGGCTGAAACCAAATACTAACTATTCATGTGATTTCTGTGGACTAAGCAAAGAAACAATTTTTCATTCTATGTATAACTGTTTACGGCAGTTCGCCACAAACAAGCACGGAAGGACCCAAAATATCTGAAACATTATGAACTTGATTGTACTGAATATCAAGATGTACAGCTTCCAGTTAGGAAGACTGAAGTGTTGGAGAGGGACCGGTCCAAGGGGGACTGGAAAAATCAGTTGGCCAGATCCTCAAGGAGAATGTCTTGCAAGATCACACCCTCTGAGGCAGACTTGTTTGCACCTTCCACTCTCGAATGCCAGCTTTTTGTTTTCTTCTTTTTTTGTGTGTTTTTGAATGTCAGCTTTTTGTTTGTTTTCTTCTTTTTGTGTGTTTTTTACTCTTTCTGCATTGCACAAATGTCATGCACTGCTAACATACAACAGATAGGCATTGCTGGACATCACCAACTCACACAGCCACTGGGAATTTACTGGTTTCATACCACTGGAGCTACAACTCATTGTCCGCTCCCACAACAACAACAACAACCACCATCACCCTCAGGGAGCCCCTGGAGCACCAGGCACAAGCGAGCAGGCTGAAATCAGGTAGGCTACACAGAGATGGAGACACAAACGGGGCAAGAGGGGAGGGCTCCATGCTAGGCTAAAAGCTTGTGATACCCGACCACCACTACCCAGCCTCTTCCTAGCTAATGTACAGTCTCTGGAAAGCTAAGAGCTAGGATTATAACACAATAGGAACTAAGAGAATGCCGTGCTCTAATTCTCACCAAGACAGAGTCCCAGATTCCGAAATTCAGCTAGAGACCCACTCTGTATATCGGGAGACCGCACTGCTGCTTCGGGGAAGGTAAATAGAGGCGGTGTGTGTGTGTTTATCAATAACTAATGGTGTGGAGATGTACGGACTGTTCATAAGCACTGTGGCCAGATGGAGATTTTATTGGTCAAGCAGGCCGAACGGCGAGCATCACAACCATGGCAGCACAACCACTGTGGACCGCAAGCGCCTGCAGGGTGGTGAAGACTGCGGAGAAGATCACCAGGACTCCACTGCCCTCTCTGCAGAGCATTTCCACCACAGGGTGTGTAGGAAAGCTGTCTCCATCCTCAAGGACCCCACCCACCCCCAGCATGGACTATTCACCTCCCTACCCTCTGGCCAGAGGTTCAGAAGTGTAAAATGCAGGACCTGTAGACTGAAAAACTCTTTATTTCCCTCTGCCATCAGACTCCTAAACAGCTGACAGGAGTTTATTACCAGGAAATACATCATGTTCTGACAACCTGTACTGTTTACATTTTCAATTTGCACATGCATAATTGCACATTGACTCTTGACTACTGCAAATGCAGCTCCCATGTAGCATAAATTCTCTTATTATATTCTTATATATTTTTATTATATCTCTACATTTGCTGCTTAAAGTGCCTTAGATTTTGTGTTACTTATTCATCTACTTTATATTTCATTATTGTGTGGCATTCAGGTGGATGGCAAAGTAAGAATTTCATTGTACAGGGAAACACGTTTCCTAACTGTGCATATGACAACACTTTGACCTTTAACCTTGTTGCTGGGGAATCAAATGAAGGCTTGGACAGAGCAGAGGCCCATGGAACTGGCTGCCTAGGAGAAGATCATGTAGAGAAGACTGAGGCAGATGTTGGCCAGAGCTACGGAGCAGAACCAACAGGTCAGCAGGCTGAAATATAACTTTGAAGTGGAGCCGGCTGGAAGAAGAAGGGCAAAGTGGGTTAGTATGGCTGAGACAAGACAAGACCTGGATTGGGTAGCTGGAGTTACTCACGTGGAGCTGGCTGACATGAGGCTGGAGAAACACTCATTCAGCCTCAAGGGTTCACACATGTAAGATGAGCAGGTACAGGACAGAAGCAACTTAGCGTTGAGAGCACACACAGGTGGGCTGGGCAGTCACAAGACAGGAGCAAGCTTCAACAAGGGAAAATCTCTTGAAGAACACTGTCAGCCATCGATGTAAATGTTGCAAAAAACAGTTAACTGACTGGAAAGTATGACACAGCTCAACCCAGGCTATATACTAGCTGAGCAAATGGAGAAATTGGCTTCAGCTGTGCCACTACTTGCCAGCCCCACCTAGTCGCTTGCCCAAATTCCCCAGAGAGGGAGGGAGAGAGAGACCAAGCATGTGACCTCACAATAACAAAATATTTTGCAATGATGTGCAGAACCTTTTGTCTAGGAAGACTGGTCAAATGGTCAAACTGCATGTTAGTTATATATTAATTGTGTGGATGCTGTAAAGTATCCACCCTATTCTATCCTGTTCTTTATTCGTTCTTGTGTGGATGCTGTAAAGCATCCACACTATGTTTTCGTGTTCTTTATTGTGTGGATGCGTATGCTCTCACACACATATAATATATGAAA
>NW_018128574.1:0-3217 GCF_001952655.1 Monopterus albus
CCTGTCAAGACAAAAATGAAATCATTTCTATAGGTTGGTAATTTGCTGAAGTCCAATTCAAATCAACATCAGTTCGAGTCATCACCTGCCCAGCAGATAGTTAACAGCAGCAGTCCTGTCCTATAGTCCATCATGTCAAACTGTGTATCCACTGTTCTCTGTTGTCTTCTCTTTACTCAGATAAGTAGAGGTGGAAGACATCTCAGATTTGCATTGATCCCTCCTCACAGGGAAGATAGAGCTACATGTGCTAACGTTCCAATTTAGGTAATTTGCAATGTTAGCAAATGAAGACTGAAGAAGAAGTGGAGGAGACTGAAACAAAAAACGTACAAAGGAGTTTGTTGTATCATTGTGTTATGTGTGAATTTTCCCAAAGGCTAAATGGTGACTAACATTCCTTATTGAGATTAAAGCACTGGATAAAACTGCATCATAACCTACTATATTTATTTTGTTTTTAAAAATCATCAATAGTTTCAAATGAAATATATTTTGTAAGAAATAGACCGGTGATCTGTCAGCTGGGATATGTTCAGGAATAACCAGTATAGATAAAGGATGGATGGAAATAAGAAATAGTCCAGTGTCAAGCTGGGATCGGCTCCAGCCCCAAAGCCCTCCACAAGATAAACAGTACCACTGATGGATAATTGGATAAAGTTCTGTTAAACCTCATGATGAGAAGTGATCAGTCTAATGTGAGTAAACACCACTTTTTGTTTGTTGTTGACACAAAGAAGCATGGTGTGGGGAAATGCATAAATTATTCTCAACTAAACAGCAGTTAAAAGAACTTATATAAAGTGTTTTTTATAAAATGTACCATCAGGGTCATAATGACATCTGCTGTGGTTTGTGCACAGCGCTGTGGCTTTCTCTGTCACTGTGGGTTTCGGTTGTCTCTGGAAATGGTGAAGCGATTCTGGACGGACGTGGAATAAGCTTTAGTGCCTCCACTAGGAGCAGAAATGAAGGCAACCCACTCCAGTCCTTTTCCTTCAGCCTGTCTGATCCAGCTGATATCAGCAGGGCCATCTGATATACTTGCGTATGTACAGGTCAGTTTGTGGGATTCTCCAGGCCGCTTCACCACTGGTTCAGCCTCAGTCAGAGTTTGAACCAGTGTCCATCCTCCCAATCCACTCCAGAGCTCCTCCTGGCCTCTGTCTTATCCAGTGATTGTAGTAGCTTGTCATGTCAAACCCAGACATAACACATCTTTACTGACTCTCCAGGTCTTTTCACCTCAGAAGACGACTGGTCCATTTTGGTTTCCCCCAAACTTCCTGTAAGTAAAGAGATTATGAACATTACCCAACACTCCTCTGAAATACAGTTTGACAGTGTCTGAAACAGAATGGATTTTCTCACCATGAATAGTAAATACAAATAATAAACTTCAGACAACTGTATTTTCCATTCTCTGATTCATATTGTAGTTCATTGCTCACTGAGCAGTTTCAAAAATAACCCTGCCCCAGTGTCCTGCAAGGGGTTGATGTGTTTAAAAGGAAGGAAGGATTTGCATAGACCTTCTTCTGCAGGTTTAAAAAGGAAGAATGTAACAGATACAGTTTCTTAAGTTGTGTATTTCTACAACACCACAGGAAAATGTAACATGTCACTGTTCGGGCAACTAATTTATGGACTGATGAAAACAAAACTTGTATGTTTTACACTGACAACCTTTAAATGATAGTGTAATGGTTTAAAGCAAATTTTCTATCTTGACTATAAATTACAAAAAAGAATTTGCACAAAAAAATATTTATTTGTGGTACATTAGCTGAAAATGAGCTAGTTTTTAATTTAGTATTGTCAGATAATATTTTATAACCCACAACACTGATACAGGAGACAATTTATCCCATTTCCTTTGTCGGTAGTGAAATACATGATAAAAATAATATATTAATACAAATGTGTCATATGCATCTTGTATTGAAGGGAAATCAGGTTTCTTACATCTCTTCTGCACTGATGCTGGCTGCACTGGAAATTAGAAGGGATCAGCACTAATACATTATCAATAAAAAAACAATTCTTCCTCTTAGTGAATTCAATAAACATTTTTATCATCTCAACAAGGATGACAGTCTTTATTATTGTTCACATTTGGAACACGTGTTTGTGGATATTTGTGCAGGTCTGTCAGTGGTTTATATCACTGTGAGCCATGACCACCACACACTACGCACACAGTAATAAACAGCTGTGTCTTCAGGCTGTAGATTCTTTCCTGTTAATGTCACATAACTAGTAGAAGTCTGCGTGTGGTAAAGGAACTTGTTCTTCAGAGCAATCTTTTGATAAAAGTCACCTCCACCCCACCGATTGCAAATCCAATCCATTGGTTTTCCTTCAAACTGTCTGATCCAACCTGTTGCATAGCTGTTATCAGTCAGAGAATAACCAGAGACCTGACAGGTGATGGTCAGAGACTGTCCAGGCTGCACAACCAGTGAGTCTGGCTGGATCAGATCAATACTGTAGACACCTGTGGAAACAGAGATCAACATTAGTTTTCATCATCCATCTGACTTTGTAGTGTTTGTTGATGTGAATCCACTAAAGCTCCTCACAGGATCCAGCTGCCAGCAGCAGTGTCAGAGCTACAGAGAACATGGTTGATGATGAAGCTGAACTGATGTGAGCTCCTCTGTCCTCTCACTGACACACAGACACACACTTCACCTCCTTATGAGTAACATTTATTTGCATATTGCTGAATAACTGGTATAAAATTTAAATAGTTTATGCTGAAGCAGAGGGTTTTTTATTTTACATTTATTAATTATTTTGCCATTTTTGTTAAGAACAGAATTGGAAGAGGAAAAAACTAATAATTTTACAAATATTTTACCTTAATCCTAAATTTATCAACATATTCCCTATTGCAGAGACATGCCAGCAGAAATATTGACATTTGTTTGGAGTTTTGGCTTTTTCTGAATGTTTAAACGTTCAGGTTTACTGTCGTTTTCAAACATATATCAGACATACATACAGTGCAGAGAGACAAACATTTATCCTCATGTATATTCTCAAGTACAAAAGAATATACAGAAACACTTGGATTCTAACAGATGGTAAGAAAATGAAACGTGTGGTAATATGAAAAATATGTGATCATTACTTAGCTAATTCCACTGCTGGTGTTGTTTTAGGCCTTCACATGGTGAAGGCCAGGACTGAGGCCTTCACTCACTCTAGT
>NW_018128574.1:3268-4224 GCF_001952655.1 Monopterus albus
AATACCTGTATGTAAACAATGTATTGTAGCAGCCGGTGATGTGCCAAAAAAAGCACCCCCCATGAATCCCTACGCTCAGGGAGAGGGGACGGGCTACGGGAGAGGAGAAAATCAAGGGGGTGCTTTTCACGGCTGGGGTGACACACTGCTAACATGGATGCGTTCAAGAAAAGAGAGCCAAGGAAGCGTAAATTTGGTGGTGCATCAATGCCAACAGCTTCAACGAGTGAAGGTACCAAGACAACAACAAGAAAATATGATGAGGCATATCTCGTGGTTGGTTTTACCTGCACAACAGTTGGTAATGGGGAGAGGCCACAGTGTGTTGTGTGTTTCAAAATATTAGCTTCTGATAGTATGAAGCTGAACAAGTTAAAACGCCACTTGGACACTTTACACTCTGAACACAAAGATAAGCCTCTGGATTTCTTCAGAGAAAAACTTGCAAACTGACATGCACAGCAAAGTCACTTCACTAAAGCAGCATCTGTATCTGCAAATGCAAACGGGGGGGTGGAAATATTTTTATCCACAAAGGGGGGCCCAGCAGAAAAAGTTTGAAGACCGCTGGTGTAGAGTGTGACAGTGTAAGACTCAAGGCTCAATAGACATCACTTATAAATAGTTACTCCACTGAACAATCAAACTCGGAGCCATTCCCTGTAATTCTGGCGAGTCAGGTGGGCTACAAAATGATGGCACTGCTGGGATAGTGATCTATGTGTCTTGTGTCTAGTTGGATTGGCAGCTCGTAGTTGATTTTAATAACCAATAGTTACTGTCAAGTGTAGTAGCTATGCAGTCGAGTCTAGTAAACAAATTGAGAAACTGGTGTCGAGGAGAGACCTTAGATGAGACTCATGCTTTCCTGACTATTGTCCCCGAGAACACTGAAATTGTTACAATAGAGGAGACGTTGCAGACAATACAGTGTCTTTGACGTGTCTGGGTTCGGG
>NW_018128574.1:5972-12110 GCF_001952655.1 Monopterus albus
GCTCAGGGCTCCCATTGATTTAGCGTTTTGGGGAGTTAAAAATTTCAACACAATGGATTCACGTTTATTATTATAATAACAGTATTGTGGCGACCCTGACCGGTCGCAAATGTTCGTGTGTTCTGTTGTGTGCAAAGTGGGTTGACACTGTTGTGAAAACTGTTGCATGTATTGTTTTCTGTGAAATGCCGCGCTGTTCTGGCCAATGTGGGATGGAGGGAGGAACAGGTGCGGGAGGAGATAAGAGGGATGACAGGTGGGCGTTTTGTTTAGATTCTGTTGGCGCGGGACACGGGATGCCCGGAGGGAATGTTCTTACCGTTTTTCAGTTTTGCTATTTCCTTTTCTCCTGTGAGCACACGGTGCAGGTAAATCCCAGTTATTTTGCTTTCTCTGTTCTGTTCAATAAAACCCAAGAAAAGACAAAGAAGGTGTTCTCCTCACTGTCAGCGTAGGTGCCAGCGCATAGCTGGATAGTTAGCTGTTTCAGTGTAGGACAGGCTCGGGCCAGCTCCTCTCAATCTAGCTAGCGGTCGTCACAATATAGAAAAAAAATGAAAAACAGGAAAAAATAAAATATCTGTCGTTCATACTCTGTAATCCACTTAGTTACTTCGAGTGTCTTTGTAGGGTTTGTCTCCGTGTTTGGAGTAAGACTTGTAAATTGTAAAGAATAATAGTGGGAGAGAAAAAAAAATCTCAGCTCTTGTTCAAATCGGTCTCCTTTAAATCAGTCCTACCGCCCCTGGGAACGGCTCAGAATCTAGAACCAGCGTCCAGACGAGGAAATCGCATCCACGATTGATGACAAGCGATCCAGTTGACTGAAACAGTCCCAGATGAAGAATCCTCCCCAAAAAAACAGCCAGGGAAATCTGCAAATCGAGAGGAACGACATCGGAGTTTCTTCCGTCCTTTTCCCTCGGATATGCTCAATAGATCTATCACTGACACTGCAAGCTCCTATGAAACACAGCGCAGTGATAAACTGCTCCTAAATATCCTACTAGGCGTTTTCCGCACATCTGATGGATTTTTCTCTCTGCTGACCCGTCAGACGGTGCGTGTCTGCTCAGCCATGTGCGAGAAAAAAACTCAAGACTTCCGTGAGCTCTCCTCTGTATATCACATCTCACGCTAGCTTGCTAATGAGGCGTTCTAGGACAATCTGTAAATCTGAGCTTCAAAACATAACCTGGGTTACTGACACTTTACACCCTGAACACAAAGATAAGCCTCTGGATTTCTTCAGAAAAAAACTTGCTAACTGCCATGCACAGCAAAGTCATTTCACTAAAGTAGCATGTGTATCTGCAAACGCTCAACTCGCTTCATATAAAGTAGTGTACAGAATCGCACAGTGTAAGAAACCATATTGTGTTGTGTTGTTAATCTCTGGAGTTATGTGTTGTGTTCTTAATAAATTGCAGGCAATATAAAGAAAACTGCATTTTTGAAAAATTTGTGTGTGTGTGTGTGTTGGTAATTTGCAATGTGAGCAAATGAAGACTGAAGAAGAAGTGGAGGAAACTGAAACAAAAAAGTACAAAGGAGTTTGTTGTAGTTTGTTGAGCTTTCTTGAGAAATAGAGAAAACTGTTCTCTTTAATATCATGTTTTTTACAATCAACCAATTAGCATCCCTCTTTAAAAGTATTTTTCTCTTTGAAAATGTAAAATTTAAAGGCCAAACATACAGTTTACAACATGTTTCAGATAAAGGTGAATAATGTAAATGATGTTTACATGTTTCTTGAACTATTTGAGCTAAGGACATTAATTATGAAATTTTTTGTATTGATTAACCCAGTGAGGATGAGTAATGGAGGATTTTGTACAGCTGCTCAACCAGCTCCAGTCACTGTGACTCTCGTGCACAGTAATAAACAGCAGAATCTTCAGTCTTCAGACTGTTCATCTGCAGATACAGCTGGTTTCTGTTGTTGTCTCTGGAGATGGTGAACCGGCCTTGGACTGACTGAGAGTAGTATATGCTGCTACTGCCACCACTGATATAAGCGATCCACTCCAGTCCTTTTCCAGCAGCCTGTCTGATCCAAGCATTGTCATAATCACCATCAAATCCTGAATATGTGCAGGTCAGTCTGTGGGATTCTCCAGGCCTTTTAACCACTGATCCTGAAATGACTTTTGTTGTGAGTTGGTGCTATACAAATACATTTGAATTGAAATGAAAATTGAATTAAAGAACAACAAAACAATTTTACCACTGAGTATGCCATTTCCAGAGGTTATCCAACAGTGGCGTGTCCCATTACATGTACTGTACCTGTGGATTAACAACTAGTGTAGAAGTAGGGGCAGAAGATGGGTCAGGGTCGGGCAAGCCAACAGAGAACAATTTTTTGAAACTTTTTCTATAAAAAAAAAAAAAAGAGAAATTCTTCACATTTACCCAAAGACACATCAGACCATAAAGCAATAAAGGGCTTTAGAACAGCATTAATAAAACTAAAGAGCACCCTTGAATTTCCAATAAGCTGAGAAAAATATTGAGCCTTAGCATTTTTAGCAGCTTTCAGATAAACCAACAAACCATTTTTCAAGCAGTCTAAAGACCCATGATGATGGTCTTTCTTCTATTTATGTTCAGCACACCTTTTAAGATCATGAATATTGTCATTAATCCAAAATATCAAAGCAGGTGGAATTAAACAAAGCCAGTGTAACCCTGGGCAACACCTGCATCTTGCCCCAGCCATCAGAAGAATCTACACCACTGATCTTAAATCACTAGATCCGACAAGGAGATTGGCAGCAGTGACTTCAGCCAATGAGCGGTCCGACTTCCAGCCCACAAGAAATCCCCTCACACTCAACCCATGATCAGTTGTAAAAAGAATTTGTATTTATAACAAACATAAAATTTCGACAGATTTACAAAAGACAAAATAAGTAATTAGCATAGAGCACTGTATGTATGGGGGAAAAAAATGAAAAACAGGGAAAAACTAAAATATCTCTGTCATTCATACTCTGTAATCCACTTAGTTACTTCGAGTGTCTTTGTAGGGTTTGTCTCCGTGTTTGGAGTAAGACTTGTAAATTGTAAAGAATAATAGTGGGAGAGAAAAAAAAATCTCAGCTCTTGTTCAAATCGGTCTCCTTTAAATCAGTCCTACCGCCCCTGGGAACGGCTCAGAATCTAGAACCAGCGTCCAGACGAGGAAATCGCATCCACGATTGATGACAAGCGATCCAGTTGACTGAAACAGTCCCAGATGAAGAATCCTCCCCAAAAAAACAGCCAGGGAAATCTGCAAATCGAGAGGAACGACATCGGAGTTTCTTCCGTCCTTTTCCCTCGGATATGCTCAATAGATCTATCACTGACACTGCAAGCTCCTATGAAACACAGCGCAGTGATAAACTGCTCCTAAATATCCTACTAGGCGTTTTCCGCACATCTGATGGATTTTTCTCTCTGCTGACCCGTCAGACGGTGCGTGTCTGCTCAGCCATGTGCGAGAAAAAAACTCAAGACTTCCGTGAGCTCTCCTCTGTATATCACATCTCACGCTAGCTTGCTAATGAGGCGTTCTAGGACAATCTGTAAATCTGAGCTTCAAAACATAACCTGGGTTACTGACACTTTACACCCTGAACACAAAGATAAGCCTCTGGATTTCTTCAGAAAAAAACTTGCAAACTGACATGCACAGCAAAGTCATTTCACTAAAGTAGCATGTGTATCTGCAAACGCTCAACTCGCTTCATATAAAGTAGTGTACAGAATCGCACAGTGTAAGAAACCATATTGTGTTGTGTTGTTAATCTCTGGAGTTATGTGTTGTGTTCTTAATAAATTGCAGGCAATATAAAGAAAACTGCATTTTTGAAAAATTTGTGTGTGTGTGTGTGTTGGTAATTTGCAATGTGAGCAAATGAAGACTGAAGAAGAAGTGGAGGAAACTGAAACAAAAAAGTACAAAGGAGTTTGTTGTAGTTTGTTGAGCTTTCTTGAGAAATAGAGAAAACTGTTCTCTTTAATATCATGTTTTTTACAATCAACCAATTAGCATCCCTCTTTAAAAGTATTTTTCTCTTTGAAAATGTAAAATTTAAAGGCCAAACATACAGTTTACAACATGTTTCAGATAAAGGTGAATAATGTAAATGATGTTTACATGTTTCTTGAACTATTTGAGCTAAGGACATTAATTATGAAATTTTTTGTATTGATTAACCCAGTGAGGATGAGTAATGGAGGATTTTGTACAGCTGCTCAACCAGCTCCAGTCACTGTGACTCTCGTGCACAGTAATAAACAGCAGAATCTTCAGTCTTCAGACTGTTCATCTGCAGATACAGCTGGTTTCTGTTGTTGTCTCTGGAGATGGTGAACCGGCCTTGGACGGACTGAGAGTAGTAAGTGCTAGTAACCTGTATCGTGGCAACCCACTCCAGTCCTTTTCCAGGAGCCTGTCTGACCCAGTTCATAGCATAGTCACTAAATGTAAATCCAAAGGCTGTACATGTCAATTTGTGTGAATCTCCAGGGTTTTTAACACAAGACAAACACAAAAACATCATATAAATTAAGATGGAAACTGAAATGGAAATTTCATCTAATCAGAAAATCTCTTGACCTGCCCAGCAGATAGTTAACAGCAGCAGTCCTGTCCTATAGTCCATCATGTCAAAATGTGTGTCCACTGTTCTCTGTCGTCCTCTCTTTACTCAGATAAGTAGAGGTGGAAGACATTTCAGATTTGCATTGATCCCTCCTCACAGGGAGGATAGAGCCACATGTGCTAACTTTCCAATTTAGGTAATTTGCATTGTGAGCAAATGAAGACTGAAGAAGTGGAGGAGACTGAAACAAAAAACGTACAAAGGAGTTTGTTGTATCATTGTGTTATGTGTGAATTTTCCCAAAGGCTAAATGGTGACTAACATTCCTTATTGAGATTAAAGCACTGGATAAAACTGTAAAAACTGCATCATAATCTACTATATTTATTTTGTTTTTAAAAATCAACAATAGTTTCAAATGAAATATATTTTGTAAGAAATAAACTGGTGACCTGTCCAGGGTGGACCCCACCTCTCGCCCAGTGTCAGCTGGGATATGTTCAGGAATAACCGGTATAGATAAAGGATGGATGGAAGTAAGACATAGTCCAGTGTCAAGCTGGGATCAGCTCCAGCCCCAAAGCCCTCCACAGGATAAGCAGTACCACTGATAGGTAATTGGATAAAGTTCTGTTAAACCTCATGATGAGAAGTGATCAGTCTAATGTGAGTAAACACCACTTTTTGTTTGTTGTTGACACAAAGAAGCATGGTGTGGGGAAATGCATAAATTATTCTCAACGAAACACCAGTTAAAAGAACTTATATAAAGTGTTTTTTTATAAAATTTACTATCAGGGTCATAGTGACATCTGCTGTGGTTTGTGTACAGCTCTGTGGCTTCCTCTGTCACTGTGGTTTTCGAGCACAATAATAAACTGCAGAGTCTTCAGCCGTCAAGCTGCTCATGTGCAGATACACCTGGTCCATGTCGTTGTCTCTGGAAATGGTGAAGCGATTCTGGACGGACTTGGAATAAGCTTTAGTGCCTCCACTAGGAGCAGAAATATGGGCAACCCACTCCAGTCCTTTTCCTTCAGCCTGTCTGATCCAGCTGATATCAGCAGAGTCATCTGATAGAACTCAGTCAGAGTCTGGCTGCAGACACCTGGGGAGAAGGACAGTTTGATCAGAACAGAACCAACCATAAACCTTGATAAAAGAAAAGAGAGTGCAGATGAGTGGTATTCACCAGAAATCGCTGGTAGCAGCAGAAACAGTATACATGTAGTTAAAGTCATAATGGAAATATGTTGTAGGTCTGGACACTGTTTTGGTTTGTCTTCAGACTGGAGCAACAGATAAAGATGGAGAAGATCAACATTTGCATTGACTCCTCCTCACAGTGCTAAAAAAGCTAAAAATGAGTTTTCAGGGCTGGTTGGATGAGACTCACAAAACAAACTGAAGTATTGTGTTATATTTTTAGTTGCTGTATGAAATGAATTTGGTAATGAGGCAGCATCTGTCCATCCTCCAAACACACTGATTTTTTCACAGAGGAAAACATTATGTCAGCCTGTTAGTGGTTTCATTGCTTTCC
>NW_018128574.1:13783-14719 GCF_001952655.1 Monopterus albus
AACAAATCATTCTTGTGCAAGTGGTCACATAACTGCTTTGCAACAGCTTTTTCAAGGATTTTGGAAATAAATGGGAGATTGGATATTGGTCTATAATTAGCTAGGACACCTGGGTCAAGAGTAGGCTTTTTGGGTAGAGGTTTAATTACTGCAAGTTTAAAAACCTGTGGAACATAACCTGTTAATAGAGAGAGGTTAATCAGATCTAGTATGGAAGTGTTGATTAGGGGAAAGATGTCTTTGAGCAGCCTACCAGATGAATTTTAATCATATAAAAATGTTTATGATAGTTTAGACATCTGACACATTAACAAACAAGCTTGACTCAAATTATTTAAAATACCATTCATTTTTTTTATCAAGACTGTTGCTCATTAGTCAGTGTGAACAAACGGCACAGCATATCATTGCATTTTCAATCATATGACTTATGTACAGTTATTTGTACTGATATTTTAAATATACTATATTTTAGATTGTGAAAATTTCACCTTTCTATATATTTTCCGATTCAGCTTGATCAGATATTTTTCAGCTTTTTCCTCTTTTCAGTCTAATTTCATAAAATGCCTGGTTTGTACTCATGACTGTGAAACTGGTAATTCAGTTTTAAATGTCACTTTGGCAGAAGAACAACTCAAATACTGAATGATGTAACATCATGATAAAAACAAATATTTACATATAACTTGCAGTGAAATAAACTATAAGTTTTCTCAGGTGTTGAGATCAAATTGTTTCTTGTCTCTGGAGGTTTTTGTGCAGCTGCTCCACTGTCTTCAGCCACTGTGCTTGATCGAGCACAGAAGTAAACAGCAGAATCTTGTGTTGTCAGGCTCTTGACCTCGAGGTACTGAGTGCTGCTGGGCACATCTTCAGTCATGATGAAACGGCTTTGAAAGGAGCTGCCATAGCTAGCAGAGTTTGAACCAGTGT
>NW_018128574.1:18180-18465 GCF_001952655.1 Monopterus albus
TTAGTGTTCAGGCTCTGAGGGGTTTTGTTCAGGTCTACTGATGGTTTGTGTTACTGTGGGTCTCTGGCACAGTAATACACAGCAGAGTCTTCAGGCTGCACATTCTGTCCATTTAGAGTCACTGTGTTGCTGGAAGAGTCTAAGTCAATACTGAACTTGTTCTATAATGAATGTTTGTAGTGTTTTGTAGAGCCAGAAGCTGCCATTCCAATCCACTCCAGTCCTTTCCCTGCAGGCTGTCTGATCCAACCTGTCCAGTAGCTGCTCCTAGAATAAGAGACCTGA
>NW_018128574.1:18604-19800 GCF_001952655.1 Monopterus albus
CAGAGAGACTCACATGATCCAGCTGCCAACAGCAGCAGCAGAGCTACAGAGAACATGGTTAATGCTGACAAAGATGTGCTGTGAACTCCTCTGACAGTCTGATGGGAAGGTTTTATAGCTGAATGACCAGAGTTTGCATAGAATTGAATATTTAAAGCATTAATGTTGGTTTATCTGAAGCCAAATGAAGTGTCTGGTCAGTGTCATTATAGTTTCCTGCAGAGTAAAAACATGTTTGGAAATCACATCTGCCTTGCGTATGATGTTTTCATTTCATTAAACATTAAACTGTGTCATTTTGAAAATGTCCCTACATTTACAGTAGAGTAACAAACAACTGCTCCCTGGTTCTGTAAACTTTAATTCTTAAATGAACTAAAAAAATTATAACAAAGACAGGTAAATATTTTATTCTATTCATGGAGAGATGTAATTAAATTGTCTTTATGTTCTTATACACTGTAGGTAGCTTTATTGTCTTCCTGTATGACTTTAGACTTCACAGGTGTCTGTAAAGGATTTAAATTAAACTATTATGTGTGGTTTCCTTATTTTAGTTGCTGATGATAAATGATTTTAAGGAAGAAACATCACCAATGCATCCAGTTTACAAGACAAGTAGGAGCATTAAGCTGTAGTTCAGTTAAGGGTTCACTGTCAGTCAGTTAAGATGAGTAAGAAAAGTGGATGTGTTGTAGTGCAAATGAAGAGTTCACCTTTATTCATTTAGTCCAAAGACAATACTTTTAGCAACTAGATCATCATCATCTTAACAGCTATATTATTGTTGTGTTGAGTGTTTATTCATCATCTTTCCTCAAGGAAAGGTTTTATGAATTTTTGTAATCCAGAGTGTCATTTAAAAACAAAAGAAAAAACATAAAAGAAATAGAAATTTCATTATTGAGCCCTGTCAATCTACCAAGAATGAGGAGGAGGTTTTTGTACAGCTGCTCAACCAGCTCCAGTCACTGTGGCTCTGGCACAATAATAAACAGCAGAATCTTCAGTCTTCAGACTGTTCATCTGCAGATACAGCTGGTTTCTGTTGTTGTCTCTGGAGATGGTGAACCAGCCTTGGACTGACTGAGAGTAGTATTTGCTGCTGCTGTCAGTGTATATAAAAGCAACCCATTCCAGTCCTTTTCCAGGAGCCTGTCTGTTCCAGGCCATGAAGGAGCCACCAAAGTTAAATA
>NW_018128574.1:19814-25692 GCF_001952655.1 Monopterus albus
TGTGGGAATCTCCAGGCCTTTTAACCACTGGTTCAGATTCTGTCAGAGTCTGACCATCAATACCTGTCGGACCAAAAAGTAAATGCATTAAATTATTAGCAAACATAATGATGTGCCAGATTAAGATCAGACAAACTCTTGACCTGCCCAGCAGATAGTTAACAGCAGCAGTCCTGTCCTATAGTCCATCATGTTCAACTGTGTGTCCACTGTTCTCTGTCGTCCTCTCTGCAGTCAGATAAGTAGAGGTGGAAGACATCTGAGTTTTGCATTGACTCCTCCTCACAGACAGTATCCAAGTAGATTGAGCTTTACATTATGTTTGTCTGTGTTGAAAATGTAAATTAAATTTTAATGTACATTACTGCAAAGAAGGCTTGTCTTACAGGGTCTGTACTCGACCCAACTCTCTTTTCCTTGTACATTCTTCCGCTGGGTTCAGTTCTAAATATGGCTTCTCCCTTCAATGTTATGCGGATGAAATCCAGATATATTTACCACTAAAAGCAGCCGGGGGTGTATGTGTCCGTCTCTACAGCCATTGTTCGACTGGTGTTTGACAGACCTGAAAGCGTGGCTGGTGCAGAACATTTTAAAATAAAATGAGGATAAAACTGAGTGTGTTTTATTTGGTGATGTGGCAAAATTTCTTGCTTTTAACCATGACTTAGGCCCCCTGGCTCATCATCTGAAGATGACTGTAAATCTGGACCGAAATCATCAGTGGTCTGAGGGCTCCTCCTCTGGTGGCTTCATGTTACAAGTGTTCAGGCTCTGAAGGTTTTTGTTCAGGTCTACTGATGGTTTGTGTTACTGTGGCTCTCTGGCACAGTAATACACAGCAGTGTCTTCAGGCTGCACATTCTGTCCGTTTAGAGTCACTGTGATGCTGGAAGAGTATAAGTCAATACTGAACTTGTTCTTTAGAGAATCTTTGTAGTATGTGGGGTGTCCAGCACGAGCGCCTCCAGTCCACTCCAGTCCTTTCCCTGCAGGCTGTCTGATCCAATGTGTGCGATAGCTGCTCAGAGAATAAAAGACCTGACAGGTGATGGTCAGATATTGACCTGGCTGCACAGTCACAGAGGCTGGCTGTGTCAGCTGTTCACACTTCACACCTGTTAAAAAAAAGAAAATGTTTTGTGTCAAATTATTCAGTTCTATTGCAAAAAAAAAATGAAAAGAATTTGACCAAGACAAGCCCAGTTAGACTCATAGGATCAAGCTGCCAGCAGCAGTAGTAGAGCTAGAGAGTTTATGGTCGAAATGCATGTGCCTGAGGGCCTGTTTTTATAGCTGAATGTGAAGAAAGGTCACATAGAGTTTGCATAGGGTCAAACATATGAAGCATGGTGGTGGTCTAGCTGTAGCCAATACACGATTTTGCTCAGAGTCACAGAAACACAACACAGATTGTGGAGGAATTTATTTACGTGTATATGCACGGTATATGAAACATACATGATACTGTAGCTGTTAATAATAGCTCACTGTTAAACTGTCTATTCTGATGCTAGACTGTCCAGTCAGAGATTGTAGTGACTCATTGTCTGACAATAGGATCAACAGCAGGGAAAATAAATGATAGAAAATATCCTTGTTATTTTAAACATTAACTTAAATTTAGATCTTTTTAATTTTTCAAAAGGTTTCTAAAACAAGTCAGATGAGTTGGACAAAAGTGTTCACAGTTACACTCAAACACAATATTTATTCTTGGCATTTGCAGGAGTTACATGTGGGAGAACAACAGAGCAATAATAATAATAATAATAATAATAATAATAATAATAATAATAATAATAACACCACTGATATAAATGATCCACTCCAGTGCTTTTCCAGGAGCCTGTCTGATCCAAACCTTTGCATAATCACCACCAAATCCTGAATATGTGCAGGTTAGTCTGTTGGATTCTTTTAACCACAGGTTCAGATTCTGTCAGACTCTGACAGTTGTTGACTATCAGCACCTATCAAATAAGAGAAAAGTCATTTGCTGTAAGTTGGCAACTTCTTGAAAACTGATTCAACTGAAAATTTGTAGATGTTGTTTCACCTGCCCAGCAGATAGTTAACAGCAGCAGTCCTGTCCTATAGTCCATCATCTATACTATCTGACTTCTGTGTTAACTCCTCCTCTCAGAGAGGAAAGGCCGGACTGGATTTGACCATCACAGACTTTGTTTGTTAAACTCACTGTACTCATTCATGTACAGTGAGAGAACAGTCTTCACAAGTTGAATGTTGTCCTCAAAATTTTAGGGGTTTAAAGCTGTTAAAAGGTTTATTCACAAGAAAAATCCAGAATAATAATCATGATCAAAAGCACATCACAGAAATTGAAATGCACTGAATGTCTAAATGTCCTTCAAAACAAATGCACACAATTTTGTTGTTATTATATCTGTTACTATATTATATTATTAAGGGCTGGCCAGAGAAGGTTGAGCTAGATTCCGACATTAAGCCTTACTGGCAGTTCAGAATGGACTTGCACATGGCACAAGGCCTTCTGGTTCCTCTACTGAGCACGAGAGGCTTGGATGACCTTCTGCCAAGGATCCTAAGATTTCACCTGAGATTGCTGCGTTTCTCATATGACATTGTCCACGTTCCAGGGAAGAGTCTCGTCACAGCAGATGCGCTGTCCAGAGCTCCATTGCAGGACCCGTCCTCCGCAGGAGATCTCCATCGTGACCAAGAGGTGGAGGTCTTTGTAGACTGTGTGATGAGGTGTCTTCCAGCCACAGAGAAAAGGCTGGAAGAAATTAAAGCAGCACAGAATGAGGATGTGGTGTGTAAAAAAGTGATGGAACGGTGTCTTAAGGGATGGCCAGAGAAGGTTGAGCTAGATCCTAACATTAAGCCTTACTGGCAGTTCAGAATGGACTTGCACATGGCACAAGGCCTTCTTATGAAACAAAAAAGACTTGTGATACCAACCCCACTGAGAGCAGATGTTCTGAAACGCCTGCACGAAGGGCATCAGGGGATTTCAAAATGCAGGGACAGAGCTAAACAATCTGTATGGTGGCATCATGGCACAGATAGGTCAAATGGTCGACAACTGCGAAACGTGTGCAAAATACAGGACACAGAACTGTGAGCCATTGCTGCCCCCTCCACTCCCCGACCGGCCTTGGCAGAAGGTGGAGATGGATCTGTTCGAGTGGCCAAAGAAACAGTACCTTCTGATCATAGACTATTTTTCAAGGTACATTGAGATAGCAGCTAAAGTACACATTGGCTGAGGTTACTATCAGAGCTATCAAAGAAGCCTTTGGAGACATGGGACAGTGGAAACTGTCATAACAGATAACGGCCCACAGTTTTCCTCAGAGAGGTTCAGACAGTTCGCAGCTGAGTGTCAGTTCACGCACATCACCAGCAGTCCACGTAACCCCCAGGCAAACAGGGATGCAGTGCGGACGATAAAGGCTCTGTGGAGGAAAGACATAGACCACAGTAGAGCACTGCTGGCATACAGAGCCACTCCGATGGAGCACGGGTCCTCGCCAGCCCAGCTATTGATGGGGAGAAACCTGCGCACCTCCCTGCCTCAACCGCTATCTGCAATGATTCCTGTGTGGCCCAATCTACAGTCATATTGCAGGATGGCAGAAGAAGGAAAGAGGCGGCAGATGAGACATTACAACAGGAGACATCGAGCCTGACCACTTCCAGAACACGAAAGGGGTCAGAATGTCTGGATTACCAAAGAAAGACAAGTCATCTTCGACCTACAGGGACAGTTATGAGGTCTGGTAGACTGGTTAAGCCACCTGGAAGATTGGACCTGTGAACACGGGGTCAGAGGAAAGGCACGAGGATGTTTAAATACAGTTAAGTTATGGTTCAGCTGTCTGTGTTCACAAAGGAAAGAGGTATGTTGAGAATAAGTAACCAAGTGTAAGAGTTAGAAGTTACGTACATATTAAGTTCGATGGAAATGTAAGATGGGCAATTGTAAACATCTTTTGATAATTAGAATTGGTTATTGCATTGTTTTTGTTTTTGATTTTGTTGAGTTACAAAGCCAAAAGATGATGTGGGTATATAATACCCACGAACAAAGCGGGTGTAAACTAAACATGGACAGAGCACAAGTTAACATGTAAAGCACATTCATTAAAATCAATAATCAATTTGTTGTACTGAAGATGAACTGTTTCCTTTGTTCATTCAGTCCAAAAACGATTTTATAAGCAACAAGATTCTTGAATTTGCCTTTATATGAAGAAGTAATTACTGTGACATTTTAAAACCTTTGTTGTTGTATTTAATGTTAATTTTGAAATAATATTTTTACTCTGAGATGGATTTTATAACAGCATGTGTTGTCTGGGAAATTATGTGTTCATTCAAAGCAAAAAGAAAAGTAGGAAGACAAATATTTATTATTGAGGCCTGTCAATCTACTGAGAATGAGGAGTATGTTTTTGTACAGCTGCTCAACCAGCTCCAGTCACTGTGAGTCTCTGGCACAGTAATAAACAGCAGAATCTTCAGTCTTCAGACTGTTCTTCTGCAGATACAGCTGGTTTCTGTTGTTGTCTCTGGAGATGGTAAACCGGCCTTGGGCTGACTGAGAGTAATAAGTGCTGTCACCATTAGCATTGATAGCTGCAACCCACTCCAGCCCTTTTCCAGGAGCCTGTCTGACCCAGTGCATGCCATAGCCAGCAAATCTAAATCCAGAGGCTGAACATGTCAGTCTGTGGGATTCTCCAGGCCTTTTAACTACTGGTTCAGATTCAGTCAGAGTCTGACCATCAACACCTGTCAGACCAAAAAAGAAATGCATGTAATGTATTAAATTAGCAGCAAAAATAAGTCTATGTCAGATTAAGATCAATGAATCTCTTGACCTCCCCAGCAGATAGTTAACAGCAGCAGTCCTGTCCTATAGTTCATCATGTTCAACTGTGTGTCCACTGTTCTCTGTCGTCCTCTCTGCAGTCAGATAAATAGAGGTGGAAGACATCTGAGTTTTGCATTGACTCTCCTCACAGGGAGGAGCCAGCTGGAGAAGTTTTGGATTAGTTAAAATGTGTGAATAAATATAAGTTGTAATGTATTACAGTTTTTCTCAGTGGTTTTGTAGATTTCTCAGATCAAATGTAATGAGCCAGGTGGAAAAAGAATAGGAATTGGGCTGTGTGTTGAAAGAGGTAGAAAAGGCAAACACATACAATAAGCATGTTCCCAATGAAATCAGGGCCATAGTTGTGGACCATATTGTCATTCATGGCCTTACAAAGGCCGAGGCTGGTTGAAGGCAGTCGAATGTTGGGAGAACAAATGTTCTGTCTAGGGGGTGTTTCCTTTGTTTGCATTTCTAATGTTGTATTTTTGTTGTTTTTTTTACTTTGTGCTATGCAGTGCTAGTCCCTGGTAAGCTAGTGGTTAAGGCGTAGCACTCCTGTCGCGGTGCCCTGGGTTCAAATTCAGGTTGTGGTAGGAGGAGCATCCGGCATAAAACACATGCCAAATGTCAACATATGAGTCTTCAGTGTGGCAACCCCTAAACGGGAAAAGCCGAAAGTCACTTTCTTTCTTTTGTGCTATGCTGTAAAACACGTATTTTTCTGTATCACAATGACATAACTGTAAAAACAGTAAAAGTGTAAATGTGAATACTGTTCAGTCTTGTTTTTATCAGTAGAATCAATATAGTTTCACATTTTCAGTGCTACAAACACTGGACTGAAATCATCAGTGGTCTGAGGGCTCCTCCTCTGGTGGCTTCATGTTGCAAGTGTTCAGGCTCTGTAGGTTTTTGTTCAGGTCTACTGATGGTTTGTGTTACTGTGGGTCTCTGGCACAGTAATACACAGCAGTGTCTTCAGGCTGCACATTCTGTCCATTTAGAGTC
>NW_018128574.1:31068-32924 GCF_001952655.1 Monopterus albus
CTGCATGTCCAATCCACTCCAGTCCTTTCCCTGCAGGCTGTCTGATCCAAGCTGTCCAGTAGCTGACCACAGAATAAGAGACCTGACAGGTGATGGTCAGATGTTGACCTGGCTGCACAGTCACAAAGGCTGGCTGTGTCAGCTGTTCACACTTCACACCTGTGGAGACAAACATGTTGAACATAGAACCAGTGTAATAACAGTGAACAGTCAGAGTGCTGTGGTCATACTGTCAGTGTCTCTGCCTCAGTGAGACTCACAGGATCCAGCAGCCAGCAGCAGCAGCACAGCTACAGAGAACATGGTTGGTGCTGAAGGTGATCTGATGGGAGCTTCTCTTCTTCTGCTGACAGCAGGGTATCACGTCTTTATAGCAGACATGGGGAAGTTCACTTTGCATAGAGAAAGACACTGTGAGGCTTTAAAAGGAGGACGGGCTGATGTGTGACAAGTAGTCATAGACTCAAAATGTGTTATAATCATTTATGGAACTTTATTCTGATTTGGAAACTGGCTCTAAGTGATTAAATCTGAAGATGAACATTCATGCTCAAAAATTTAAACATCTTTTAGAATCCTGGTGTATTTGGAAAACTTTGAAAAGTTTTTTTTTGAGCTAATCAACTTTTCAAAGCAGAATTTATATTTCATTTATATTTAGGTTGGAGGGAAATTTTACATTTGTAAGCTTGTACATTTTATTATTTGATACAAAAATGTTGACAAGTAGCAGTTGGTCATGAGTGAGTGGATAAAGAAAAATGAAAGAAATATGTAATTTAAGAAGATTTTGATTAAATGAATGACACTGCTGCCTTTGGTCTCTTCTTTTATAATGGAACAAGTCAGTGTGTATGTGTGTGTGTGTACATTACAGGAATGAAAGAGAAAACAATTCTTTTGAGTTATGTTTATTATATAGTTTGGACTGTACATCACGGTTTAGACAAATAAGGAAATAATCACCAATAATAGGAGTGAAAATGACAAAGTTTTGGTTTGTCAAATATTTATGTAAATGTAAGTGGAACAAACTTTTTCAACAATATATTTTTTAAAGCTGTAAAAATAGATTTTTCAGGACTGTTTTAGATTTTGTTTATTAAAACATATCTTTAATGTTGTTTGATCAATTTGTACATAGAATTTATTTCTATTAAATCCATGAAGACAGGTAGTTTTACTATAAATATAGAAATATTAATCATTGGTATTATTTCAAAACTGAAATAGACATTTTACTTCTGCTATAGACACTGCCGCCAAAAAGAGCAAACAAAGAAGAACTTCTTAAATAAAAAATAAACAGTTTTCTCCATTTTAATTCTTGACTCTTTCAGCTGCAGCTAAAGTCAGTAGAGGAAGTAGTTCTTGTATGACTCTCCTATTACTGTCTCTCACTGTGTGTCTGACACAGTAATACACTGCTGTGTCCTCGGTCTTCAGACTGTTCATCTGTAGATAAACTTTAGGTTAAACATTTAGAAACAACATTTAACTGCTCAATTACTGGTTGTTTATCTGTCACTAATATTTTTCCGAACCATTCAGTGAAATCAATCAACATAAATGAACATTTTTATCAACTCAACAAGAACGACTGTCTTTATTGATGCTCACATTTGGAATGTGTGTGGTTCAGTCATATGTGTTTGTGGGTATTTGTGCAGGTCTGTCAGTGGTTTGTATCACAGTGGGGTATCGTACACAGTAATACACAGCTGTGTCCTCAGGCTGCAGATTCTGCCCTTTTATAGTCACTGTTCTGGCAAATGTGTCTCTGCTGTAGCTGAACTTGTTCATTTTTATAAAAGTTACCACCACCCCATTGTTCGAAAATCCAGTCCATTGGTTTT
>NW_018128575.1:0-3056 GCF_001952655.1 Monopterus albus
TCTGTACTTCATATTTCAATCTCTTTCCGTGGTGTAGAGGATGAGGTCCAACCTGTCTTTATGTCAGAGACATGGACGGTGCTGGTCTCACCCATGGACAGCTTTTTAATTTCTCTATAAAGCCTCTGATCCTCTGGAACAAACACTTGTTCACCAGTTGTTTCCTCAGTGTACTTCTGGTGACTAGTGTGGTTCCATCACGACACTTTATTCACTTCATTCATCCTTCAGAGAAATCTCCAAGACATTTCAGTTGGCGGCACGGCAGCAGTGAAATGACCGTAAGTCACGTGGCTGAGGACATGGCCCCTTTTTTAAGAGACTCAGACCAAATTCTTCTTACATAGAATTATATAACACTCCTGTTGTGCTAACTAAAGCACAAGATGAAGGATGAAATTTGAACTTTAATTCCATTATTGGCCCAATAGTCATCAATATGTATGGAGATAGAATACTATCAAAAATGTTACAAATAATCATCGATATGTGACTCCAGAGAGACGCAGCCTTAGGCGGCAGAGCCCCGATGACCGAAGCTGCACCTGCTTTAAATGTTAATTCTTCTGTCTGTAAATCTGCTGATAAGACCTTTGACCTTCCATAAGGCTGCATCCTGGGTTTAACACTGTGGTCTGCTGTGGAGGGAGGCGGGCTGCAGACAGTCAATCACAAACTGAGCCAATCACAGTCTGGGGAGCGCACAGCTCACTTTGCATGGAGCCGATATAAAAGCACTCGGTCTGACTATACTGACTCACACTCATTGTTTAGGAACACACAGTAACATGGGGCTGTGCATCACATGCTATGACATTCAATGTTTTCCCTGTATTCAACAACAAAAATGGGCAGTTTAAAAATTCTTAATATGTAGTTTGGGTCAGAGTGCACAGGGCATTGTGGTACACCAGAAATGTGTTACCACATTGTTTTATTCATACAGGTTAAGTGTATACCTACACTTAATATTAACAGACATTTTACTGTGTTGTTTTTAAGTACTTTCCTGATTTAATAGTGGGTATAGAGCATAAAGTGAAGTGGAACCTTCGTTTCGGGAGTGGTCCCCCCAGGTTGCCTTTAGCAGGTGGACTTCCTGTTACCTCAGACGAAATCTGGGCGTGAATGAAAGTGTCCTTTGTGTTTATTGCTCTCGCTTATTACATTGTTTTTGAGGTTAGTACACGGTTAAAGTCCCCAAAGTGACTTTACAAAGCTTCTGTATCAGTATATGAGTTTACTGTGATGCTTGTTTGTACGTATCTGACAAAAACAGTAAGTTATTTGTTCTGGCTGGCGGTAAAGCGGGCCGTATGCAAAAAAAACCCGCGAGAATGTGTGGTCGAAATACCGCGAGAGTTCATAGACGCGCTTGAATGTGTTTATTTGCCTTTTGTGAAATAAATATGCAGTGTCTGTGTTTTGATAAGGATCCGGTGCAGCAGTTTTAAACACATATGATTATGCAGATTCAGGTGTAAGGACACAGAGTTTTATATTTGTCCATAAAACGTGTTTATATTGAAGTTAATATGAATGTATTAAAATGTGTTCTATATGGAGATTAGACGTAGGAGATAGAAGGTAGACCGGATATTTAGAAATGATCTGTCTACGTTATAGTGTTATGTCCAGATGTGTGATCCAGTTACACATGAGTTTTCCTGTATATTTCAGTATGATATTGCATTTGGAGTGAATGCACTGAAGAACAGGTGACTTCCTGGAGGATGTATTGATGATTAGTTACCCCAAAAGGGAGATGACCTATTGAAACATGTATTATTACGGACAAAAGGCACTTTATTGTACACTAAATATATTCTGTTGAACAATTAGAGACGCGATCTGGGCTGAACGTCAGTGCTCCTTGCTCTTGCTTATTACATTGTTTTTCAGAAATTCTTTCCTGCTACAGCTGCTGCAGCATTGGGGCCTGTAGCATAATGGACAAGAAGTTGTGTAAAAACCTGCACACATGGCAAAAGTAAGAATTTCATTGTACAGGGAAACACGTTTCCTAACTGTGCATATGACAAATAAACACTTTGACCTTTGACATGGTGCTCGAGTCCCAGTCATGCTGGCTCACAAAGCAGCAGAGAGGCTCTGCAGGTGGCCAGAGGATGCACCGACTCCACCTGCTGGAAGTGTTGGTGTTTATCACTAAGGCCGTGGACACAGGGTGACTACATGCCCATCATAAAAAATATGTGACACTATTATAAACTGGCTTGTTCCTTTCCATTGTCGGTGCATCGGTCTGTTCGTGCCACGTTACCGCCACCCAGTGGGCATCAGTGGAACAGCAGCCTGCATCTTCTACTAGTGTCAACTTGTCATGAAGATGAAGCTACAAATGTTTTATAAAAAGGTTTTCTGGTGTTTTAACATATTGAAATATTGAGTTGGTTGTATTTGGATTATTTGACTATGGACATTTAAATAAAATCAGCGTTATGGTCACTGTGGGTTCACTGATCGTGATTTAATCAAGGTAAACGGGACTAACGGCCGTGCGTAATGGTGCTGTGAAACACCAACAAAGCTGCTACTGTTGCTCTGCTGCCCTCCTACAACCAGTAAACCCAAGCATAATACAATCAGCTGTAGTACAATGGCTGCAGAGGCCGTAGTGTTTACACATGAGCCTACCCATGTACACGTGTACTGTCCCAAGTAAATATGTGTAAAGACATGCAGTAGGAAAGTGGTGACTCCAACGTGAGGAGCTTTAAAAAACAATTTACAGTGATGTGTGGAGCAAAGGAGATTAGCTATGAGTGGACAAAAGAAGAGAAAGGCCACAGACAAAACAGTGAAGTGCGAGGAAGCGGGTCTCTAGTGAAGCTGTGTGGCTCTTAAAAGAGCCTTTGTGACTGTGGCGACGTGCGCTCACTTCTTCTTGGCTGCTGCTTTCTTGGCTTTGGGCTTTGCTACCTTCTTGGCAGGCGATTTCTTGGCTGCAGGGGCCTTCTTTGCCGGCTTCTTAGGGCTCTTCGGGGCCTTCTTGGGGCTCTTGGCTGCTTTCTTTGGCGCGGCGGGGGTTTTTG
>NW_018128575.1:3361-6037 GCF_001952655.1 Monopterus albus
TCCTGGCGAGTTTGGCCGGAGCTGCAGCTGGTGCGACTTCTGCCATGTTTGCTCTGAGCTGTGTTCCTCCTGACGATCTGACTCAGTCTGAGCGGAGGCGCACGGACTGCGCACTTAAACGCACCGTGAGAACCGTGGAGACTGAACGGCTTTACTGCTGTGCTTTGCAACAATTTGGCGGGAAGACAGAGGAAGAAGAGGCGAGGGAGGAAGGCAGGAATAATGCTACTGTGATGAAGGTGGCCTCATCTGCAAGGGCTGCGTTTAAAGGACGCGCAGACCGGGACCAGATGAGACACCTGGTGCTTTACACTGTTTATGTCTGATACTTGGACAATCTGAGAGATGTTTGACAAGGGCAGGAAAAGCACAGACACACACAGCAGCTCCTGTTTAATCACGTTCCTAAATGAATGATATGTTCCATGTTATGTTTCAGTGTTACTGAGGTGCACAAATAGACAGTTTATTGTTAAGATGTAAAGGCTTTCAGCTGAGACCACCATCAGCCCACCTCTCTCAAGACAGCTCATATCGGCTGATTGGGGACAAGGTCAGAGAGGTCAGACTGAGATGGTTTGGACATGTGCAGAGGAGGGATAGTGGTTATACTGGTAGAAGGATGTTGGAGATGGAGCTGCCAGGCAAGAGGTCAAGAGGAAGGCCAAAGAGGAGATATATGGATGTGCTAAAAGAGGACATGAAGTTAACTGGGGTGAGAGTAGAGGATGCCGAGGATAGAATTAGGTGGAAACTGATGATTTGCTGTGGCGACCCCTAACGGGAACAGCCGAAAGAAGAAGAAGAAGATTGCATATAATAATGGAGCCAATCCCGGCCGGCAATCGGGCGAAGGCTGGGTACACCCTGGACAGGTCACCAGTCCATTGCAGGGCCGACCAGTAAGAATATTTAGGCACTAAATGAACTCTGCAACTCTAAATAACACACCAATGGTGCTTAGGATGCAGTGCAGTCATTATTCTATTGCTGCCATTTCTGGCAGTTACCAAACTACTTCAGGTCCATTGCCCCCTCTCCTGTACCTGACTGACACTGACTGGAGAGAGACCCATTTTTATATATATCTAATACTGATACAAAACACTTATTGCAGCTAACTCCCAGTCGTTACAGTTGGCCTACTAGTCTTCATCAGAGCTGAGTGAGTCATTTTGACGGTGATTTAACATCATACAAATACTTTAGTGAGCGTAATGAGGAGGACAGAGATGGAAACATCTAGCTGAGAGCCTTAGGTTAAGCTTTTAAAATTTCACTGTGTGAACAAAATACCTCTGACAGCTATAAAACAGCTGTAAATGGCTGTGATACAGACATTTCATTTCTGCTCCAGATGGCAATGAGGCAGTTAAAATGACTCCTGGTTAGAAGATGGCCTCGGGTAAGAAATTCAAAGTATGTGTCTGTAGAAAGAGGTTTATAAATGGTGAAATGAGTGTCATATTGGCCAGTTAGACTAAATTAGATTAAACTTTAATGGTTGTTGCAGGGAAATTGGGCTATTGCATTGGTAATTATAATGATATATAAAACATTCAAAGTCGTTTTTGTTGTGCAAAACACACTCATGCAGAAGTGAACACGATTGTTGTAATCAAGTCCTTAGGTGTTAAACTGTGAGTTTCAGAAAGCGAAAGGAATTCATTTGTTTGCTCCTACTGTTGCATAGCAGTTAATTTAATTGGTGAAGAGGACAGCTTCTTCAGTGTAATGGTTCAGCTCTACTGAGAAACATCTAGTTCTGACTTTAGTATGATGCACATAAAGATATTTTTCCACTCACTCACTTCTGTTTAAGCTGCCTCTTCTGCCACCTGCCCTGGCTATGACTGCCCACACATCCCTGTTTATGCCTGAACCCCCCCCCTTCAGACAGCATCAAGCCTTTACACACTGAGTCTCATTCTAAGTGTTAGTTTGCATAGCATGTAAGTCACCATCAAGATGTTTTATGTATAGGAAGCTTTATAACACATAAGTGAAGATGATTTCAGGAGCTGGGTCCCTTGGTGTTTGTAGTCTCGATCTTGCTATTAACAGAGATATGACAAAGCGAGCCCATCCACTGGGCTGAATGAGCTCAGGAGCCAGAGGGCGAATCCTGAGGGGAGGTTAACAGGAAAAAGCCCATTAGATCAGAAATGCCTGAATCTGCGGTTTAGTGTAGTGTAGCAGGTGCAGTGACACTAGTGAACCACAAAGAGGCACTCATGCTCAAGTTATAGTATTATTTGTATAGTGTCTGCACACAGAATCTGAGTGTGTATCTTGTTTTTAAATAAATATTCAGCCTTTAAAAACTGACATAAGAAAAAAACATGCAAAGTATAAATAATGAAAAAGAGAAAGTCTAATTGGACATACTGTAACTGACCGCCTCCTCTTCTTGTTCTATTGTGGCCTGTTTATAATGAGCAGCATATCCATGGCTCCTGTGGTTGAGCTCCTTGAACAAATTGGCATCTTCTTGGCCTCTGAAGTTGGCGTTTCCATGGTGACAGCATTTGGGTGCCAAGTGGGTACCTGTGCTGGGTCGAGATCAAGCTGTGAGTGAAATTATCCAAGACGAAAGCAGGGTCCCGGCAGCTGCCCCGTGGTACCAGAACACAGCCAGGGGAAATCAAAGACTAATTACTCTGTTTGTCTCTTTCC
>NW_018128575.1:9697-12611 GCF_001952655.1 Monopterus albus
CTCACTCAACTCCAGTCACATGGTTGACACATACTGCCCTTCAAAATAAACCTCTTTACCAACAAAAGTAATACTCTCAGCATTAACAATGAACATAAACCCACATCTCAAATGAAACCTGTCATTTGGACAGTTACAGCGGTATTTTACCGTGAGTTGTCGCACCAGGTCAGCGCGTAAATATTCAGTCTCATGTCCGTTCATCATGTAGTTATTGTAAGAAATGTAAAAACGAAAGAGATTGAAATATGAAGTACAGATAAGCATTACAAGCAGCTGTATATAAGATGACGTGGATCAGTTTTACAGCCAGCCCCAAACACCAAAGACCAAAGACCAAAGCTGCCTACGCCTAAATGTGTTAGCACAAGCCGAATTGAGCTGTTCGGGTACAAAGTGTAAGGAGCAGAAGTCCATGTAGTGTCTGTCAGGATTCCTAGAGGCCTGTTGTAGGAGCCCCAGGTTATTGATCAGTGTGGTGTTGAACATGGATCAGCTGATGGGTTTAACTTTCACTGTGTGTGTTTGTTAGTTAGTAAACAACTATATATGTCACTGATGACGTTGTGTGTATGTCACTTTTCATTGCTAGAACTTTGCCCCTCCAACACAAAGAAACGAGCTCTCCACGTGCACTGTGCGTGGCTCTTAAAAGAGCCGTTGTGTTGCCAGAGACCAGGACCAGGTTTACCCTCCAAAGCCGTACAGGGTGCGACCCTGCCTCTTCAGCGCGTACACCACGTCCATGGCCGTGACAGTCTTCCTCTTGGCGTGCTCGGTGTAGGTGACCGCGTCACGGATGACGTTCTCCAGGAAAACCTTGAGCACCCCGCGGGTCTCCTCGTAGATCAGACCGGAGATCCGCTTGACGCCGCCACGCCGAGCCAGACGGCGGATAGCGGGTTTAGTGATGCCCTGGATGTTGTCTCGCAGGACTTTACGGTGCCGCTTGGCGCCTCCTTTACCGAGCCCCTTGCCTCCTTTGCCTCTTCCGCTCATTTTGATCTCAGTAGCTTCTACTGTGAGTGTCTCAGATTGACGAGTCCGTGTGACTTAAAGCTGATCTGAGGACGTAGTTGAAGTCAGGGGTCTGGTCATGAGCCCATAATGAGCTCTTTGGTGCGTCAGCGGCACCAGGTGACCAAGCACAAATGAGGGCCAGCAGGGCTCCTTCCCACCGTGCGCTGCTCAGAACCATTTGGCTGTGTACAGACACACACACGCACGCACTTTGACCATTAGTGCAGCCTCTAAGCACAGTGACAGGTTGCGTGTGTAAAGGTGCACGTGTAGGATTAGGTGTAGCTGGCGCGTCCTTTTCATTTTGCCACAGTGAAACACAAACGTTGTCTGTGTTTTGTCAGTGTTTGTAATTGAAAGGTTTTTGGAACATTAGAGGGAATGAGAAAGATGATATAATGGGCAGGTTTGTAGTGTGATGAAGGGCATCAATGGTTTTTAAAGAAGAGGAGTATGTTGTAGTGTAGCTAAGTGAAAAGTTTGAGTAATAATAATAATAATAATAATAATAGTTAGAAAGACATGAGGCTGAAGCTCTTTGTAGGAGAGTGTGTGGCTCTTAAAAGAGCCTTTGTGGTTGGCCTTGGCAGGTACGAGGCTGGTGCGCAGATCTACTTGGCCTTGGCAGGTTTCTCGGTCTTCTTGGGCAGCAGCACGGCCTGGATGTTGGGCAAGACGCCGCCCTGAGCGATGGTGACGCCGCCGAGGAGCTTGTTGAGCTCCTCGTCGTTGCGCACGGCCAGCTGCAGGTGACGGGGGATGATCCTGGTCTTCTTGTTGTCGCGGGCGGCGTTTCCAGCCAGCTCCAGGATCTCAGCGGTGAGGTACTCCAGCACCGCCGCCAGGTAGACCGGGGCTCCAGCACCGACACGCTCAGCATAGTTCCCCTTGCGTAGCAGCCTGTGGACACGACCCACGGGGAACTGGAGCCCGGCACGGGAGGAGCGGGTCTTTGCCTTAGCGCGGGCCTTTCCGCCAGTTTTTCCTCGGCCACTCATTGTCGGATTAACGTTCAACAGATAGGGGTGTAAGAAACTGTGACTAACGGCCAAGAGTCTCTGTTTTATGTCCGCGGAGAGCGCGGGACGGCGCCCTGCGCACCAACCAGAGAACAGGCTCTCAGCAGGAGGCGGGGCGATCACAGTTTGTTTTTTACTTTACTTTATTAAGGCAATGACAGTAGTTATACATAAGTAAGTAGACCGGAAACAAGAGGACTATAACATAAAATAAAGAACATAAAAACTAGAACAACATCGAAGCAGACAATGTGAACATGAAACCTTTAGGCCAGGGGGTGACTTAGGATGGAAGAGAAATCATTTTTAATTTGGCATAACAGGGCAGGGAAGAAGGGTTTAGATTTAGAGAATTTGCATTTGTGAATATAAAACTTTGCCATGAGTAGAATAAAGTTAATTAAATGTAGTTTGTCACTTTCCTTTCTATTATTGTTACACAGACCAAATAAAACATGTTCCCATTTCACAGCGAGGGGATAATGAATTTTGGAGGTGGGGCGCTCGCAGTTATGGCGCACAGTTTGAACGCAATTTCCGCCAATAAGCAGCGGAGGTTGAGGCGGTGGGTCGCTCCTCCAGGCGGGGCTGAGCGCCAGGAAAAGCCGCTGACCAATCAGGACCCGGAGCTCTGCAGCTGCGTCACCGTTTCCCCGCTGGTCCCATGGTTTAAGAACAGCGGTTCTCTTCTCTTTCTTACGCTTTTGTCGAGTTTAGACAAGTGTAAAGACATGGCAAGAACCAAGCAGACTGCTCGTAAATCCACCGGAGGCAAAGCCCCCAGGAAGCAGCTGGCCACCAAGGCCGCCCGTAAGAGCGCCCCAGCTACCGGTGGCGTGAAGAAGCCTCACCGCTACAGGCCCGGTACCGTGGGT
>NW_018128575.1:20038-22974 GCF_001952655.1 Monopterus albus
TGGATGCTGCTAAACCAGCTTTGTGAAGGCCTAAGGATGAAGACATTACAAAACATGACATGGCAGTGATCTGTTCTAGTTGAACTGCATCATTAGACTGTTTACTGTACTGCATTTTCCATAGTTATTGGAGAAGAGAAGGACACTGCAGACACCCGTCCTGCTGTGTGTGTCTGCTGCCCAGTTCGACTTTATGTCACTTTTCCTACAGCGAACACACAACAAACCTTGTTCATCTCAGTACAGAGCTCAGACGCAGTGTATGAGTGTCTGTGGGTCAACTTGCTTATTAATGATGACAAATGGATTTTGCTGTGGGAGAGGTTTCATGGGTTTCTATGATTTGGATGCATGTTTTAAACATTTTTTCAGCTCCTATGTTTGAGCTATGCCGGATTATTGTTATTACAATGAGTCCTGTTCATGCTAAGCTAACACACCTGACCTGTGCTCAGATGGCCGGTCTGCAGTGGGTGGCTGTGACGCTGGCCGTCCTCCTGTCTGCTGAGAACAGCTTGGCTGCTGTGGACCAGAACACACTTGCAACGATTGTTAATGGCATCAAGACAGAGTGAGTCCATTTCTGAATCATTCACTGAAATAATGTTGTGACATAAGGATGTGTTCAAACACCACTAGGCCTTGGGCAACACATCATGTGGGGGGGTTGTTTCTGGGGGGATAGATAGAGACTGAACACTAACAAAGTGAAGCTGGTGTTACCGTACTGGGTCACTGTACAATGCCCATACACTGGAAGTGTATGGAGGGTGGACTTCACGTGCAGGTACAGCAGCTATGAAACTGTTTCTGACTCCTGAAAAACCTCTAGACAGAGGGGTACGCCAGACAACCTCTGTAACCGTCGCAAACTCATTTTAAAAAGGTGCTACCACTAAAACATGGCTTTAAGTAAACTCCTGCAAACTGCAAGTGGATTCTGAAAAGGCTGAAGTTCTGGTCATTTTACTCATCATGTTTCCAACAACGCAGCCTCCCATCTTGGTCCACTAGTGACAAACTTAAAAGATGCATCCAGAAATACAAATGTTTATGAACCGCATCTCAGCTTCACTCACAGGGACATTCACGCTACCAGAAACTCAGGAATATTGCCAGATTCAGAACAGTGTTCCTCAAAGCCGGTAAATCAAATTATCTATGCCTCCTTTGTATAAGAACGTTTTAGAAAATAAGCATGTCACTGGAGAAACCTCCAGGCTGCTGAGTCCTGCAAGGAGAAATGCTGCCACCCAGTGGTCAGTGTAGGTTACTGCACACTAAGCTGCGCTGATGTTACACAGCTCAACATTTCACAGCTGGTCTTTCTCAGGCTTGGTCACTTATTACTATGTGTCCACCTTCATTTTACTGCCCGTCATCACCATGACCAGCACCCAGGTTCATGGTTCACTCTTTCTGACATTACAATTTAGGTAACTGACTTAGTACACATCCAGTTATCAAACTGTAGTTACCTACACCACACTGAGTTTTGTGCCATAAGCTCTAAGATACATGGTGCCATGTTTTTGTTTTTTACCTTTGGCAGGTATGGAACACAAGGCATGTTCAGTCTGGCTGTCAGGATCCCATACAACCAGAACCAGAACCTTAACCAAGCCCTTCAGGAAGTCTTTACTAGTGATCCTCCTAACAATGTCAAAAACACAATCAACAACAATGAGGTGTACACTGGCAACAGGGTGGTTGCAGCCAAAGTCTTGAAACGGCCCGGAGGAGGAGCTGATCATGCAGAGTATCGTGTTGTGAACAACCTTTTCACAAGTCCTGATGACAATGATCTTTTGCTCTTCTATGTTTTTGCCTCCCCATGTGTTGAAAAGTGCACAAGCAAAGGACATCGTGGCAGCATCCTCGAAAAGATTAATCAGATTCAGCGATGGAAGAATTACGCTTTTGTGTTTTCTAAAATATTCAAACCCCGTTCTGGTCCAGGCAATTCTCAGGCAGAGCTTAGTGCAGCCCTTGTGAGACTTGGGGCATATTCAGATGGCGGAGGTCCAATTGGTCTTGGAAACATATTCCGTTGTGACAGAGGAAACAATGGTAGGATGCAGTGCACCAGCTGTTCTGCTAATAATCAAGTTGCACGCTATTGTGTTTCAGATGGTACAAATCAGAATGTCCTCTCTACACAAAAAAGTGCTGATGACAAACGTACAGATTATTTTATTACAGGTGAAGATATGTCTTTTCCACAATGTGGTCTCAGTAATGGTAAAGGAAATGAGGTCAATATAGATGAAGACCTGTCTTCCTCACAAGGCGGTAATGATAATGGTAATGATAACGGTAATGATAACGGTAATGATAACGGTAATGGTGGTAATGATAACGGTAATGATAACGGTAATGATAACGGCAATAGTGGTAATGATAACGGTAATGATAACGGTAATGGTGGTAATGATAACGGTAATGATAACGGTAATGATAACGGTAATGATAACGGTAATGGTGGTAATGATAATGACTCAAACACAGATGAAAGTGCCTCCTCATCACAAACAGGTCCTGATTATGGCAACAAAAATGATGTGAATACAGATGAAGATGTACCCTCCTCCCAAAACAACCTTGATTTTGGTAATGGAAATTCTGATTCTAAAAGTCAGAGTGAGAGTGATGTGATCAAAAATGAAGGCAGTGGAAGAGAAAGGGACCAGTACAGAGGAGGGGTAAAGAGCAAAGAAGAAAAGGGCCAAAAGGAGAGGGGAGGAAAGGGCCGAGGACTGAGGGGGAGGAAGGGCCGAAAAGGGAGGGGAGAAAAGGGCCGAGGACTGAGGGGGAGGAGGGGCCGAAAGGGGAGGGGAGGAAGGGGCCGAGGACTGAGGGGTAGGAGGGGCCGAAAGGGGAGAGGAGGAAGGGGCCGAGGACTGAGGGGCAGGAGCCGCCGAATGGGGAGAGGAGGA
>NW_018128575.1:31581-32844 GCF_001952655.1 Monopterus albus
GCGTCGGGTCGGACGCAGGGGGTCGGACACAGGGGGTCGGACACTGTGGGGTTGGACACAGTGGGGTCGGACATAGTGAGGGTGAGGACGTTTCCTCCTCCGACAGAGGAGACATGTCCATTCCATCTGAACATGCTTTTTGAATTTTTTTCCTCCTGTGTACTTTTTAGCAATTTCTTCTTGAAGTGGAAATGCTTTATGACATGCACATCAATGCAATTTAAAAAAAAAATCCAATTTCCACTTTTTCAATTACTCTGAGTGTGAACTTGCAGGATGCAAAGAGCAGATGTGAAATGCAACAGTGACCTCAGGTGGGCAAAGTTGGTCTCTGCAGCCAGTAAATAGAAACAATCAAGCAGTTGATGTATTTCACCTGCTTGGACAGGAATGGAAAACAGTAGTTTAACTGACGCTGTGAGGCTCAACATGAGTAGATTTGGTAGTAAAATGTCACTAAAGAGCAGCTTTAGCTTAAAAAGTGCACTGCTCATATTTATGCTGGTATTTGGTGTGTTGAGGGACCATGGTGATGCTCAGGTGAGCTCCCATCCTCTTTGTTAAATCAGCTTGTTTTGTAACTATAGCTTAAAACAGTTGTAAAATAATGAGGTGTGTTGCTTTGCTCTGTTTGCAGATGGACAGAGAAGAAGCCAACAAGCCTCCAGGTAAGACTCAGCAAGTGTTTTCCTCAGAATTTAAATGTGATTGTGAAAAGTCTTTACTGTTCATCTCATCAAAATCAAACAGTATGAGGAAGATGTGCAGACCTGTAGTGGTAAACAAACAGTGGCAAAATTTAATTCAGGATAAAAGCAATGAAAATTGACACCAAATTTAAAAGTTCTGTGTTGAAGCAGTAAAAAAGTGCAGTGTTGCACCGGTGACATGTTCCTTCATCACTATGAACACACACTGGATTTTATTCTGACTCAGCCCCACACACACCGTCCTGCTGCCACTTATACTAGAGACCAAATGTGGAGCCAAATGGTTTCCACTGTCTCCTCCAGTTTGCTTCAGAGTGGTTTTTAACCAGGACACTGTGTATGTGAACACAGTGGGCTTGGTTCAGAGCTCCCAGGGTTGGACTAACACATTGCTGACTTTTTATAGGATTAACAGTAAGAAAAATATTAAAAACCACCAAACTTATCCTTAAACAGTCTTAATCAATCTTAAAGAACCTAATGTAAGAAATGGACGTCATGACAAGGACAATTTCTTGCTTTGAAAGTGTTTCACTCCACTGCTGTGATGTAT
>NW_018128576.1:0-10668 GCF_001952655.1 Monopterus albus
CCTTCTCACCACCGCAGCCATGGACAGCTATTCTCCGGACCATACTCCACCTCACCCTTCCAGTCTCTACCAGCCAGGTCGGTACACAGTCCCGCTACTCACAACCACCATCTTCACTGTCTCCTCAGCCATACCGCCATCACCAGCCAGCCAGTGAGTGACTCTTATGTCCGCAGCCTGGTCCACTTACTCCCAAACCTGTGGTACTGTTCTCCGTGCTGGTCGGCACCCAGACCAAATCACGTGTCCCTGTTTATTGTATATAGAATATTCACTGCACTTGTATATCTTGTATAGCACCTTATTAAATTCTATTTCCACCGAAGTCAGTCCTCTGGGTTTGCTTGTTTTTTGCACTCTCACCACCTCGTGGCATTGTGATCATAACAATGACCACCTATCGCAGCTTTCCAAAGAGTTTGAGCATTACTTCCTAATCACAAAAGACCCCAAGACAGGAAAGGAATGGATCCGCAACCCATTTGTGAACAAGCCAGGTCAATCAACCCTATCCCTACTTGAAGAGGAACAACTGGTTGAGATTGCAAATGATGGTGGCCTTCGATTCATGTTTGAGACTACTTCAAACCTCTTTGCATTCTGGATTAAAGTCAAAGCAGAATATCCTGACATCGCCACAAAAGCACGAACAGCCCTTCTTCCATTTCCAAACTCATATCTACAATATGTGAGGCGGGGTTTTCTGCGGTGCCTGCTACCAAAACAAGACAACAAAGTAGACTGGATATACGGAACACAATTCGATTGTCACTGTCTCCCATCAGGGAAACAAGCCCAGGGCTCCCACTGACTCAGCATTATGGTGAGTTGATATAGTGTAGAATTATTGTAATTGCCTAATATAAAGTGTAATTGTTGCATTCAGATTACATACTATGAAATTACAAAGGTTTTTGTTATTGGAAGCCCCGCGCCTCTACCCAGTCCATGGAAAAATTGTCATGTATGAAACTGGTCCCTGGTACAAAAAAGGTTGTGAACCGCTGCTTTAAATAACAGTCAAACCAGGCAGGGTCATTTTTGACCCCAAAAGACAAAAGGTGTATGGCAATCGGGAGGACATTCTGAGGGTGAACTCAGTATTGAGCATGAAAGTGATTTTATTGTTTATGTTAATGCTGCCTTGTTAACATTTGCCAGCAGGCTATGTTAAAGCTTATCAGAATGAGGTGATGATCACAGGGTTGGAAATCCAGTCCCTAGTTCCTCCTGCCCCTTTAGTACACGGAGCCCCAATTGCTCCTTGCTTGGTAGCATGACCTCATTGTTGTATGACTCTGTGTGTGAGGTAAATTGTAAAATTCACTACCAATTAACTCAGCAAAGCCATATAGTCATATAACTTATGAAATATGTGGAAAGAGACAAGAAAACTGCAGCTCTAACATTCATTGCCTGAAGGTGATACAAGTGCATGTAGGTAGTGATACTGACATGTCTCAACTCAACTCAACTCAACTTTATTTATATAGCGCTTTACCACAGCACAGCTGACCAAAGCACTTAACATATCATACAAATATAAAAACAACACATAAAAAGCTATAGACAGTAATATAAACACTAACACTACGGACAGAGTGTCATTCCTGGTCAAACGCCAATGAATAAAAGTAAGTCTTCAAATAAGACTTAAAAGTGGACAGTGAGGGGGCCTGCCTAATATAAAGCGGCAAGGCATTCCATAGGTTTGGACCTACCACAGCAAAGGCTCTGTCCCCCCTAGTTTTCTGCCTGGCCCTTGGTGCCTCCAGAAGAAGCTGATCTGCTGATCTGAGGCACCGCGATGGATTATACGGACGCAAAAGTTCCACAAGATAAGAAGGTGCCAGCCCATTTAAAGATTTATAAACAAAAGAATTTTAAAACGAACCCTAAAACGCACCGGAAGCCAGTGTACATTTGTTATTTTAAAATTCTTGTGATATTTCTTTGTTTCCTATATGTAGCACACATTAACATAATAATCAGGGGAGATTTTCTTAAAAAGTTTTATTTGTTCAGATTACTTTCAGTGAGAGCTACCTCTCTGTTACAGGAGCTGGTCATATCCACACCTGGAAGCTACCCAGTACAACCACAGTCTGACCTGCTGGCCATTGAGCAGGTTCACTTGTGTTGTAAGGTTTTTTGTGCCTGGCTCAAGGGTACTGCAGTCGAATTGCTGAGGGAGGGACAAGCACTTCTTTTTCACTTGACCTATACAGCCCAGTTTGCAGGTGAGTGTTCAAGCCAGGCTGATAATGAGCGTTGAGGTCAATGAGGCATCGGAAAATACTGCATATTGGTAGTTAGGTGCTTGTGTGACTCTCAATCAGAGATTGTCAATAAGAGAAACAAATAAAAGTAATTTCTGCATCAAGATATTTTATCTAGCTTTCCATTCATTATAAGCTTTATACACTCACCGGCCAATTTATTAGGTACACCTATAAAATTGTATGCACTTCAGTGCAACACTTCCGAATTAACATCTGTGTTTATGAAGTGTTTTTGTTGAAACTGTCATAAATATATAAATTCAGTTGCGTTTCTATTATTGAGGTCATAGTTTAAGGGGGTTGTACTGGACTACATATGATTCAGAAGTGTCGATATTTTTGTCTTCCTGAGCTACATACATGAGAAGCAAATACAGTTGTACCAGTGTACCCAATAAAGTGAACGGTGCTGTAATATTACTTATATAAAGTGTGATATTTATGTCTGCCTTGAAGCTATCTAAATTGAATTCCAGAAATTAAAAGGTCTGTAAACTGAGTTACCCTCTGCTACATCTCTGATCTCAGCCACTCACACACCATTAAACAGAAACACTGCTGGCCACATTAGTGCAATCCTTCTAAACCCCGAGCATTGTCTACATTTTTGGAAGCCTTGAATGCTGTGTTTTGTCCAGCTGTTAGCCAACTGACAGCCATATAGTGCCTTCAAAAAGAGATGGATTCACACAAAGTAGCGGATCCCTGCAGCAGAAAAAAATTACATATACCATCCATAACCAAGGTTAGTTACTTGATGAGATAAATATTTTGTGGGTGCAGGTGGAAAGTTTGATGTCCTGACTGAGTCTTGAGCTACATGGAAAAAGTGCTGGTGAAGCTCGGCCAGAGTGTATGACCAAGTAGTAGTAGTTTGTGTCTGAGATTGATGAGGGAAAAAGAGCTTTACAAGCAACACGAGTGCATTATTACCGCAAACGTCTTATTTCATTATGTAAAAGTGAAACCCACTCCTGCAGACTCTAGTGTCAAAGGATAACTATTTTAATTAAACACCCAAATGTCATCAAAGGCCTTGGTCAATCTATTTCTGACTGCAGCATCTTCTCTCATCTTGCTTCATAAATTTGGAACCTGACAAGAATATGTCAAGGAAAACCTGAGACCATCAAGTTACAGGCAGGCGAACCAGAAATGCAGTTTGGCGAGGTAGGCGCTCAGTAACGAGGTGTTCAGAGGGCAGAAATAACAAAGACAATGATCATGCCTGTAAATTTTGATGCAAACACATAAAGCTGTCTACGCAGTCCTTAGGTCAGCTAATGAGGCAGCTGGTATGGGAATGAAAACATTTAACCCCACTGTCACTTAAAAAGGTCATAACTTACAACTCTGTTCTCTGACATGAGTTACCACCTCTGCTTAGAGCCAGACATCTATCTCACCTTCTGCCCCTCTCTTTCCTTCCCTCCCTCCTGTCTCATTTGTGCAAGCAGTGGCTATATCAGTATCTGTGGGGCGCTGAACAAGGAACTCTTAAACAAGCTACCAAAAATGTGCTGCAAGTGAAAGGAAGTGAAAGCAGCAATGGTGTTACACACACTCTATTTTTGTAGTTTGGATACACAACACTCTCATGTGATATGGGTGGTCAATTTTCCAGGATGCAAATTTATATTTAATTAAAGCAGGGAATGAGGCAGCTTCGGTGCGAGGCCTCCACTGGTCAATCGCAATGGGCCCAGGAGAACCCCCCACCAGTTCTTCCATGGATAATGGTCCTTGACCCTCTCAACACCTGCTGCAGAAGTCAAAAGCAGCTTCATCTCAAATCACTTCAGTTCCAAGGCCTTGATTTATCTGAGGCTAAACATAACCCTCAACACAGTAGCTATATTTCTGGCTCTTTCTGCTTTATCAGCTAGAGCCTGATTCAACATGGACTTTCACTGGACTTTAACAGTAGTAGAGTGAATGAAGGATTTATACATTTTCACATATTTTTGACATGGTAATTTGAGAATATGAAATAAAATGTGCTGTCAAGATGATGTAACTTAACCGTGGGAGATGCTTTAAGTATGAAGTAAGATTTATCAGCAGCATTTTAGCAGATAACATGTTAGAAGAAGATAAAAGTCCTGCTTTAGATGTGTAAAAATGAATATAGGATGTAGAGCAGCTGGATAAAAAGCTATCAAATGACAACTAAAGTGAAAACTCAGGTAAAGAAACCTCTGGCCTTCCTTGCTAAGGATCTGTCACATATGCTGCTTTTCACCTGGAAAAGCTCTCTCCTACTGTGGCTGATAAAACAAGTGTGAAATTGAGAGGGTTTTTCTGACATCTGTTCAGACTCACAGCCTCTGGAAGCAAGACCTGACCATGTTTATTTAGTGCCGAACGGGGTTATATTAGATTTATAAAGAAATGATTTGTTATTCTGGAGGAGGATGGAGCAGATGAGTGGGAGTATAAAAATGAGAAATATTAAAATAGAGGGAGTGATGGTGCAGAAAACTTGTGTATTGGGGGGGGGATATGGGCATGAAAAGATGAATGTAACTTTAAACAACTTGAAAAAGGCTATATCTCATTCTGACCACTGAATCTCAACAATCTGTTGTGCAGTGTGTGGGTCAGTTAAGTGAAGGAGGCAGCCAGGAACAGCACATATTTATTTGTGTCCTGTATTTACTTTTGACAGGACTTCTGTCATTAGAATGTAATCAGCAGTTTAATAAATTCGAATGTCAAAACAATGGCTATGAAAAAATTGCTGGAGACAAATAGAGGGGCAGATACCTCCTTTCAGATATATTCATTTGACTCAAAGTCACTGTTTAACCAGCATTTAACAGTTAGCAGAACTAGCATCGGATGTACATAGTGAGTCTGCACTCCGAGTATTGACTCGGAGGCATTCATCAGTGCACACAAACACTTTTTCATGTTCACACATCCACACTAGCATATTAAGCGGAAAGCTCATGCTGTACTGCAGGCTGGGCTGGAGAAACACAACAGAGTAATTTTACAGTTAAGAAACAATAAGATCTTTAGGCAGTAGCTCTGCCTGAACAGAGCATTATTTTATTGCAAGAAAAATTGTCATTAAAGTAAGAAACATTTATGAGTGAAAGCTAGAGCAATACAAGAGTCCTGCCTGGTATTGTGTTCACTATGTGGGAAAGAAAGCTCATACAACCCCAGTCTTTTTATATTGTTGATTTTCTCCTAAAGCAATGAAGTTGGCTGTGCTGTGTCCAACATAACTGCCCAGAGTTTGACAGTATATTGTTCTCTGTGGTTGACACTCATCCTTAAAGCTATTTGAAAAGCCAAACTGACTTTATGGCTGCCTGCTCCCACCAACATTTAGGAAAGCTGGAGAGATACAAGAGTCCTCCCTGGTTGTCTTGGCAACTGAATTTTTGGCCATGGGGTAACCTGAGCCAGTAAGTGAAGGTTGGATGCTGTCAGAGTTGATCATAGAGTCTGAAAGGAAAACAGAGCAAGGGCATAGCAAAGTCAAAGCAAAGGAAGGTTTATGAATAGAAGGAGGTCTCTGCAATAGTTTTATTGAGTTAATCACATGAGTGAGAAACCAGCTATGGCCAGAGGCAGCTGCCAGGACGATAGCTGTGATGCCACAACACCAGCACCGAGCGATGAAAGAACAGACGACTTCAATTGAGTTACTGGACTGCAGAGCGACAGAGGTGGAGAGAGGACTTTTAACTTAATTAAACTCTAATATGAAGCAGTCAGAGCCTCTCCCTGTTTTCATGTGAGTGCGACTTGTATGTCTGGCTAGAGGTGAAATCTTTGCTAGAGAGGGTTGTGAGGTCAGACCCCCCACAGAGTCTCTAATACTGGCCAAGTCGGTGGTGTTATTACACCAGGATAGAAAGATTGTGTGTGTGTGTTTGCAGCACTGTGTGAAAGCGTGTGTTTTGACAGTATTAGTCTGATAGGATTAGTTAAAGGCCACAGGATGGTGTGTCTGAATCTAAACCAGAAAATGCATTTTAGCCTTTGGAAGAATTTACATGGCTAGAGACTATATTGTCATTGTATATCAAGAAACAACAAAACTATGAATTTATTCCATAAAACAGAGGAAATATTTTATTTTTACTTTTAAAAAGAGAACAGACAACAATCAACCCAGCCTTAGCAATGTGAAATACATATCTATCTATCTATCTATCTATCTATCTATCTATCTGTCTGTCTGTCTGTCTGTAATTTACTGTTTTAGATGACTTAATGTACAGGAAACACCCTGAACAAACTACAAAGATGTGGACAAAGGACATTAGCATTGCACTCCTATAACAATCAGACTCACAATAAACATCTGATACAGTAGAAAACTGTGATCAAAGTGTGTGTGATCTGCAGTTAATGGGCTAATAACATGTTCTAAACCAGTGGTATTTATTTTAAATGGTTTTATCTTGAATAAAATGTTGTCTTTAGCAGAAGAGGCTAATGCTGTTCTACATCTACTAATACAACATCTGTTTGTTGCTGCACAGTTGATCCACTTGTTGATGTAATTGCTTAGAAAACCCTTCAGCATAAATACATCATGTTGGGGCTTTAACATCTACTGCCACTTTGACAATAGCTGCTATCAGGTTCACATAGTTCTCATCTCACCGTTCAGTAATGAGTGGTCGTCAGTGTTTTGCAAAATGTTTATCACTTTATGATTACATGAAGGAATGTCATTTACATCAAGTTCTCATCCAACACACAAACTTTCCCCTGGATTAGCCAGATGCCAGAAAGCTGTGTGGTGGTCTGGGCCGAGGCAGCACCTTATGTTTGCACTGATGTTAGAAGACTTGTGTGGTCACTTGACTGGTTGGTGTTTGTGTGTGTGTTACTGGCAGGAGGTCCCAGTCATTGACAGAGGGATTTACAGAAAGCTCGGAGGGCAATCCTCTGCGCTGACAGACAACTTGCCCCTGAGAGCCAGCACACACACTAGAGACACACTCTGTCTGTGCCCTCACCTGACCCTGATGCGTGTGCGTGTGTTTGTCATGGTGATGACTGGGCAGCACTTCAGGCCTGATCTATATTCCCTTTTCCTGTGAATACCTGCGTAATTTGATGACACTGTCTATAAATCTGCAGCACTCTTACAACAGGGAGATGCAAACCTTCAAAGGCTGTATGATGTCAGAATAGATCTTGAAAAATATCTGGAGGAACTGTTCTCTGAAATCTCTTAAATGTACTACACAAGTAAATCTCTTCAGAGAGCTGGCAGGATTCAAGTTGCCTGAATGAAACAGAGCTGGTTGGAAAAAATGCATTAAGTTTAATGTTCTTTTAAAAGTAGAAAAAAAAGCACAAAAACACTCACAGACATATAAAAAACTGTGGTCACTACAGCAACATATCAGCATCCCTTATGTGAGATAAGCAGAGACTGACACTGTTACAGTACATGTACATGTTCAGCTTGTGTTGGTTAAACTGACCTGAAGGGGTTAAATTTTATAAGTTCAAATAAATAAAAATCAATATTTGTGAAAAACTTTGCTTTATTTGTAAATTTGGTGAAATTGTTTCCACTCATATCTTGAATTTAATTGATTTTGACTATTTCTTGATTGAATCTGTGGTCACCACAGCAGTACAGTGCATCCAGAAAGCATTCACAGCTCTTACCTTTTTCCACATGTTGTTATGTTACAGTCTCATTCCAAAATGGATTAAATTCATTATTGTCCTCAAAATTCTACAAACAATACCCTATAATGACAATGTAAAAAAAGTTTGTTTGAAGTCTTTGCAAATGTATTTAAAAAAAAAATGAAAAAAAAATCACATGTACATAAATATTCACAGCCTTTGCTCAATACTTTGTTGGAACACCTTTAGCACCAATTACAACCTCAAGTCTTTTTGAGTATGATGCTACAAGCTTGGCACACCTATTTTTGGGCCGTTTCTCCCATTCTTCTTTGCAGTACCTCTCAAGCTCCTGTCCTGTAGCCATTCCTTTGTTATTTTGGCTGTGTGCTTAGGGTCGTTGTCCTGTTGAAAGATAAACCGTCACCCCAGTCTGATGTCCAGAGCACTTTGGAACAGGTTTTCATCAAGGATGAATTGCTGCAGTCATCTTTCCCTTGATCCTGACTAGACTCCCAATTCCTGCCAATGAAAAACATCCTCACAGCATGATGCTGCCACCACCATGCTTCACTGTAGGGATGGTATGGGCCAGGTGGTGAGTGATGCCTGGTTTCCTCCAGACATGACACTTGGCATTCAGGCCAAAGAGTTCAATCTTTTGTTTCATCAGAGTCCTTCAGGGGGTCCCCTTTGACAAACTCCAGGTGGGCTGCCATGTGCCATGTGAGGAGTGGTTTTCATCTGGCCACTCTACTATACAGGCCTGATTGGTGGAGTGCTGCAGAGATGGTTGTTCTGGAAGGTTCTCCTCTCTCCACAGAGAAATGCTGGAGCTCTTTCAGAGTGACCATCTGGTTCTTGGTCACCTCCCTGACTAAGGCCCTTCTCTCTTGATCCCTCAGTATGGCCGGGTGGCCCACTCTAGGAAAGGTCCTGGTGGTTCCAAATGTCTTCCATTTATAGATGATGGAGGCCACTGTGCTCATTAGGACCTTCAATGCTGCAGAAATTTTTCTGTACCGTTCTCCAGATCTGTGCCTTGATACAATCCTGTCTCAGAGATCTACAGACAATTCCTTGGACTTCATGGCTTGGTTTGTGCTCTGACATGCACTGTTAACTGTGGGACCTTATAGAGACAGATGTATGCCTTTCCAAATCATGTCCAATCAACTGAATTTCCCACAGGTGGACTCCAATCAAGTTGTAGAAACATCTCAAGGATGGCCAGTGGAAGCAGGAAGCACCGGAGCTCAATTTTGACTGTCAAGGGAAAGGTTGTGAATACTTATTGCTTCTCCCTGATGTTATTGATTTTTTTGTTTTTTACTTTTAATAAATTAGCAAAGATTTCAAAAAACTTTTTCACATTGTCATTATGGAATATTGTTTGTAGAATTTTGAGAACAATAATGAATTTAATCCATCTTGAAATAAGGCTGTAACCTAACAAAATGTGGAAAAAGGTAAGCGCTGTGATTATTTTCTAGATGCACTGTTTATCAGCATTCCTTATGTCAGTTAAAGAGAAATACAGAGCAATCCATCACTAAGAAACTAAATATGGTGATGTTTATCCTCTAAAGGAGGTTACTGGCAGCTCAACTGTTCTTTCTTGGGTGGTCTCTGGGTGGTGGTAGTGCTGGTGACATGGGGTTGGCAGGCTCTATGTTATCCTCTCAATTCCCTCCTCAGTTACAAAATTCTTAAGGAAATAGCCACTATCTTACCCACATCATGTGCATGTTCCTGAGACTCTCTGCTCTCTTAAAATATTTCAGATATTGATAAATATTGACAGATTTTAGTTCCCTGATTAGTTGGGATTAATCTAGCCACAGGGTTTTCAAGCCAGTGACTTCTGTGCTGATCCCAAGCCTGGATACATGGAAAGGGTTGTATCAGGAAGGGCATCCAATGTAAAACGTGCCAAATTTAAACACGTGAATGATCAATGTGAATTCCATACTGGATCGGTCGAGGCCCGGGTTAACAATGATTGCCACCAGCGCTGTTGACTTTCAGGGTGCTGGCGGAAATTAGACTACTGTTGGTCAAAGAAGGAGAGGAGGCAGAAGGGTTCATAGACAGAGAGAGAAGAGGAAAGGCAGGAGTATAGGTCTGAGAATAGGGACTCTTAATGTTGGCACAATGACAGAGAAAGGTAGAGAGCTGGCGGACCTGATGGAGAGAAGGAAGGTAGATATACTGTGTGTGCAGGAGACCAGGTGGAAGGGTAGCAAAGCGCATAGCATTGGAGGGGGATACAAACTGTTTTATTATGGTGTGGACAGGAAGAGAAATGGGGTAGGAGTGATCCTGACAGAGGAGCTCGTGAGGAATGTTATAGAGGTGAAAAGAGTGTCAGACAGGGTGATCAGTTTGAAGTTGGAAATTGAAGGGGTAATGTTGAATGTAGTCAGTAGTTATGCTCCACAAGTAGGGGGTAAGTTAGAAGAAAAGGAGAGATTCTGGAGGGAGTTAGATGAGGTGATGGAGAGTAATCCCAGAGGGGAGAGAGTGGTGACTGGGGCAGACTTCAACGGGCACGTTGGTGAGGGGAACAAAGGTGATGAGGAGGTGATGGGCAGGTTTGGTGTTAAGGGAAGGAATCTAGAAGGACAGATGGTGGTGGACTTTGCTAAGAGGATGGAAATGGCTGTAGTTAACACCTATTTCCAGAAGAGGGAGGAACATAGAGTTACATATAAGAGTGGAGGTAGGAGTACGCAGGTAGACTACATTCTATGTAGACGAGGCAATCTGA
>NW_018128576.1:12898-29214 GCF_001952655.1 Monopterus albus
AGAGGAGGGATAGTGGTTATATTGGTAGAAGGATGTTGGAGATGGAGCTGCCAGGCAAGAGGTCACGAGGAAGGTCAAAGAGGAGATATATGGATGTGCTAAAAGAGGACATGAAGTTAATTGGGGGTGAGAGTAGAGGATGCTGAGGATAGAGTTAGGTGGAAACAGATGATTTGCTGTAGCGACCCCTAACGGGAACAGCTGAAAGTAGAAGAAGTTGAAGATTAGTTGGGATTCATGTTTTTGAATTTGTGAGTGAAGGCCTGAACCAGGTCATAGCCTGGTTCACAATTTAACAACAGCAAAGGTTTTAACAGAAAACTCTTGCAAGATTAGTTTGTTTTATAGAGTGTTCACTGAACCTTAATGTTGTTTGTGGTGCTGTTGATTTGTTTTGCGTTTCACTGACAGGTGTTTCTGCTATTTTGTTCACCCTATTTATATCAGTGAGACTAAGCTAAGCAGTAGAAACAGCTCTCTGTATAATGCAGTACAGAGCAACAGCCTCCACAATGATCATACAATTGAATAAACACCTCTATGAAACAGAATGAAGACAGAACATTATCACCGACTGTTGGATCAGACTGACTTGGCTTTAACTAACAATTTTTTTTTTTGCCTGTACCTTTCGACAACCCCCTATTTCGATTTGCAGAGACAAAGTGTGCTTTAAATTATCATTTCTGTCTCTGTTGGGTATTTGAGTGCACTGTCTGCCAGTTCTTGCTGTAGCTGTTGAAAGATTTGAACATTCTCCTTCTGTATTTTCTAACTCCATCATGGGTTTTGACTGACAACCACCACAAGCTTGCTTCCCGCTAAAGACTAATATCCATATCCTTGCTTAAGGCTTAAGAAATTGGCCTTTTGCCCTTTAGGTGTGGCCTCATTCGGATGTAGGACCAACCAGACTTCACAGGCATTCTTCAGTGTTTCTCATTTTCTCTGATTAATCCATGTTTTCTCAGTAGTCCACAGTAGTTTTGACACCTTGCTAGACAAAACACAGACAGAGCCTTGGACATGGCCCCAGGGAAGAACTATCAATCACATCTTTCATTATGCTTGGACATGGCCTCAGGGATGAACTATCAATCACATCTTTCATTATGCCCTGTGGGATATATGGGTCATTGGAATGAAGACACCTAATTGGCTGTGTTTGGGTTCCTCCTGAGCTACAACATAGTTTGCAGAAAAACATAGCGTTTTTTGTAGACAGGGGGTTTTTGAAACAGACTAGTGGCCTTTTTGCTACAATGCAGGATGAGAGGTTTTCCTTACCTGCCCATAAATTCATCCATCTCTTTAACCCACTGTTGTACACAGGAGTAAATTTTTTAACAATTTACTCCTTGTTTTTACAGTTAATCTACAAAATTTCTTTTCAGCCTGATACCATAAGCCTCTCCTAAATGCTTTTTGCCCCTCCCATCATGCCATGTTTCCTAGCGGCAACGTAAACTATGGATGGTTGCTACAAACTGTACAGAATGCAGTCTCCATTCTGAAGTTAGCATTATTTGACTAACAGCAAATGTGTTAGTCCAGTAGAACTGTTTGTGTTTATGGATTTTCACTGAAAATACTGCAAACATAAATAGTGAGAGAGTTTTCAAAGGAAAGTATGAGTTGAAACTTTTAAAAGCAGTGACAGTTCTTTTTTTTTCCTGAGCTGAGAGTGTGATTCCTGTCTGTGGCTTTATGTGCTGTATGGATTAAACCAGAGTTTTCTCACACAGAAAATTGCATTTCTCTCAGGGGGACTGTGGGTCCGCATCCTACTCATTAGTCATGACCACATAGTAACTTCGTGTTACATAAAATCACTTTGTTCCCTTCAGTTTGTTGTTACACACAACTATTTTTCAGTAAATTCTGCCACATTAGATTTAAAAACTCCCTTAACTAATTTGCTGCACCACCCATCTGGAAGGCAATAATAAGCAATAGGCAGCAACCAAGTGGACCAACTAAACAAACTGTCTCAGATCTTTGTTTTTCTGTAATTAGTACCAAACTACACAAAACTTTCAAGGAAGTAACAGACCTGTAACATGGAGCATCAATTATTTACTTGAAGTCACAAGTGATATTTTCAACTGTAACAATTTGTTTTTATATTTTAAATCTGTGTAAAAAGCTGTTTGCATTCTTAGAATATGTAATGATTAGTTTTGTTTGTTGTACCATATCCTGATTTACATTAATTAGAAGAAGACTGGCTCAAACCTTATGATACAAGAATTGGTTGAAATCTCAGGAAACTACAAACTATCATTTTATTAACGTCACAAAACCCAATAATGCATTAGTCAGTCTGTCTCACTTCCTATCCTTTCTGTGGCTCTCATTTATCTTAAATCTTTATAAATAGATCACAAAATTACAAAGACAATCTCAGAATTTTTCTAAAACAGCAGGAGTTGTAGTTATTAAGCAAATATTATAGAGTACTTTTGTTCAACACACTTCTAGGTTGCTGTACCATGTACAGTACCTGCTGTAACAACAGAGGAACAGTGCTGCAGCACAGGCGACCTGTCATTGCCAACATCTAGCTACACATTTATAGCTCATATCACTTTCACTGCCTACAGACACCACCAAATCAAGTAAGCAGCTGAGTTGATCATATCCTGCAGTATATAATGTCATGCAGACCCTATGATGACAGACTTTAGCAGTGTAGAACAGAGTAACTCCATCTCCTGTCCATAAAAATGTAATGCAAATAGTGGCTGTGAAACAATATATTACACTGTACGATGGAGGCGCCGCATAGTGCTAAGCTTACTGCCTGGCAGCTGATGTCCTGTCACACAGGAAGTGATGAAGTTTTACATGTCCCAGTTAGATTACTAGAACTACAGTAGATAATAGCTGCCAGGGCTGAACACGAAGAGGAGAGCACCACAAACCAGGTGTGTTCCTTAAGCTAACAGATATCATGGCTGTAGGAAAACGTGTCAGCTGGTTCAGGGTCGATTAGCACTAAAAGATGACTACCCCTGCCCTGAGCATGTCTGACCTGTGGCCAGCAGCAGGTGGCAGGAAGCATGTAAGCTCTTAATATGGAGCAGGATATGAGCCCAGATACCAGAGGGGACAACCTGACCCCCGTTTAAGGAGAGCCAACATTGCCATCTAGTGACCGAAAGGCAGATGATTCATTTTCTTGTCCTCCCTGGGTCTTTCACCTTTAAAGTAAAAGCAAACAAACTTTTGACAGTACTCTGTGTGATTGGAGGTTCCATAGCATCGTACTGTCAGCAACCGAAAACACGTGGAAAAGTGTCTGATGTGAGTGTGAAGCTTTTCTAAAGGTCACAGGATTAGAGGTCTGGGCACCTGACAGCATGCTCACATTCACATTTATATATGAGCAAACACAGATCTGAAAACTGAGACCCAGGATTTTTCACCCCTCCCTCTGCGCTGTGAAATATGTTTGTCACATGTTTGCCTTGGGACTATAAATTCAGGCTGAAAAGTTGAGCAACATCATCCTGATTTCAGTGGTGGACACCTTCAGCAGGGCCAACATGGACCAGGGGGGTTCTTTCCTAGCGAACAGCTAGAGGCTTGCTCTGTGGGACAGCGTGGTTACAACCAGGTGGTCTGCAGTTCAGGGAATCTCTGACAGGTTTTACAGCCCTTACCATGTCCAGACCTGTAGGCCAGATATCAGCTTAAATCATACCTGTCCTCTGTGTGTAGTGATTCTGGAGGGAGTACTCATGCTGCTTTAAACCGGATGTGTAGGCTTAATCGTATATGGATGTATTTTATATAGACTTAAAGCTGCAGAGGGAACTTATATGTACATGGAGGATTTATTTGTTTTGACAGCTCTCTATAAAACCTCATGTACTGCAAGGAAAAATTAGCTTTATTTGGGATATGAAACATGTCACTGAATTACACAGAATGTCATGATGTACAAAACCCAACAGTGTAATTCTCCTGGTCCACACCTGAAATACAGCTGGGAGAAAATGGAAGAATGGAAAAATGTCCATTAGAACTCAATTGATGGTGAGGATGGCTCGCTCACTCTTCCTCCTCCTCTTCTTCTTCTTCTCCATTTGGCCTGTGGCATCAGCGAAGAACATCACATCCTCTTTGCTCTCCATCTCCCGCTGGAGGAACTGGAGCGCTGCACTGTTGAAGCCCATCACATCCTGAAAAACATAGATACCGTGAGAAAATGGAAAAGGAAAGGTGTGTTGAAGACCAGGGCTTCAATACCAATCAAAATGACAAGCGGCTCTGTCTTTTTCTCTCTTTCCCAGATGTTACTTACTCGGATTTCGTGCACTTTGGAGAGAGTATTAGTGCGTAGCTCATCTATGACGGACAGCAGCATCTGGTTACTGGAGATTTGGCCAAAATGGATCCTAGAAAGAGCGAGATACCAATGTCAGCTCACCTCAAAGACTGTAAACACCAGAGCAACTAACAGCAACTTCGGCAGATCCACAACAATTTTTCTACCACCCCTGGAAAAGAGGTTCAAGACAAGCGACTTACTTGAGAAGGAAGAAAAGGCAACGGCAGACCAGCTCCACCTCCAGGCCCTGCCGGATGTAGCTGCTGAAGAGCTTCAGCAGCTTGGGGACATAAGGGAACGGCAACACCAGCAGAGAAATCTCCAGCTCACTGGTGATCACAACACAAACCAAGGAAAAGAAGAACCCACCCAAGTGTATTAATGTGATCCACTAGATCCTCACTGATGTGAGGACACAGAGCAGATTGTGATTAGTTGTAGGTAAAGTGAGAGTGAATTAGCAGGTGGTCTCGTCACCCTGGGCTCATGTCGTACCTGGATCGGACCTTCTTTATGACATCTAAAACGTAACGGGATGGCTGAAAGAGGAGCAAAGAGAGACTTTCAGCTGTTACCTACAGCTGAAAACAACTTTTAAACAACAAATTCAGCTTCACTGTTGATATCACTGTACAGTTGTTGGAGGCGATATTTAGCTAGACTTATTTTTCATCACTCTTTTACCTACTAAAACATTACCGAGTAGTTGTAGCTGCTGGATAAGTAGTCCCTGCTCAGTGTCAACTTATGCTCCTCAACCACACATTTAAAACAGGGAACAACAGTGTAGCACAAATATAAAATGCAGGATTACTGAATAATGTCTCTACCTCTTTGCCTGCATTCTCACAAGCAAATTTAAGCTCTTCCATCTTCCTGGTCTCTTCATTGTAAAGCTCCAGCGCCTCCATTATTCGCTCGGCCTGCAGAGAAATCACAACAGCAAGAATATCAGCAAAGAACATAACAACTAACTTGCTTGCTTGCTAATTCAACTACAGCCTAACATTAAGCTGCAACTTAAGCTATTTATATGTTCCTATTCAACCAGTGCTAAACAGTCAACTCACAGCTTTGACTGTCTCAACAGTCTTCTTTCCAGCTGGTGCTACTTCTCCTTGTGTCTCTCCAGGCACCTGCAGATTAAAACGTGTTAATGCATCACTTACATCCATCTAACACCACTTATTTTGCTTCGATTTAAGCCGGCACCCCAGTTAAGTAGTTGGTGATGATATAATTGTCTTTATTTCAGCTAACCAAGCTGGCCAGGTTTTATCATTCAAACTGTTATTTAAGAGTTGCTACAAAACAGCAATGAGATAAAACATCTGCAGTTTGAAGGACTAAGAATGTACTCTGAACTAATTACAGGACATAAGACCCGATGTGCAAGATGTGGTTTTGTCCTTGTCACCTGAGCACTTGGAAATCTGAGCATGAACAGTTTAATGTTCTGACTAATCCAGTATTAGTTACTAGAGGCACAGTAATTATAGTAGTGAGTATGGCTCATATTACTTGGCACTGGCATCTGGTTTTAACTCATTCCCACCACCAAACTTGCATCAGACAGGCCATGATGAAGCTATATCATTGAAATCTACAGGAGGCAACGCTTACCACAGGCACATCTCCTTTGGCCATGCTCTCCTCAAACTCTGCTTCTCGCTCCTGTGAATACAAACTTTAATTCAGAAAAACGATCTTTGAGTTTCAGTCAGTTCAGTGATCCCAGTCCTCTGCCTCACCATCTCCCGCTCCTCCGCCAGGATGATGGGCTCCCTGGTTCTCTCCCACAGACGCAGGGACTTGTCGTGGGATGATGACACAATATGGTCTCCACTGGGACTGATGGTCAAACACCAAACTTCCCGATGGTGTCCCTATAAAGCCGAGAGCACAGGTGTATCAGCCTGGAGGTCTTTAGTCCTTGTTCCAGTGAAAATTCATGCTGTGTAAGGGGCACTGCGGGCCAGGACTACCTATGAACCACCTAACAGTCAGGTAGTTACACCTTAGAAACCACTTGAGATCTTGAAGTTGTCATTTTTAGCCACAATAGGGATAGAGAAAATGCATCATTTATTTAGGGCTCTCTCTGTGTTACTGGTTTACACATAACCAATTAGGTGTGGTCAGTATTGCATGTCAGCATTGTAGGCGAGAAGGGCCTTAGCCACCTGACCCTACATATCGAGGGCACAGAGAAGAGACTCGCCTCTAGCGTCTGGATATGCTCAAACTTGTCTGCATCCCAATGCTTGATCTTCCTGTCCTTCCCTGCTGTGAAGAACAGATGAGTCTTGGGGACAAACTGGAGGAACATGACACTGTAGAGAAAAAAAAAACAAAACAGAGAAAGGGGAGGGAGAGGAAGTCACCCAAGGATGTTCAAAAGAATCTGAAAGCTAGAAAGCATGTAAGAGAGAAATAAGAAAAAAGAAAGGAACCAATGCAGGCACCCCAATAAGAACTAAGAAACCCAGGAAAGAATATGTCAGAACAAAAAAGAATCAAAATATCAAAAGAAAGGCACCAGAAGGCTCAAATTAACCAAAAAAAATTAATTTAAGGCAGAGCACAAGGAAAAACAAGGACATAAACTGAGATGATTCATGAGAAAACAGATGAGTGATGAGATTAAAGAGCAGCTGGCGTGACATCACAGGGAGGTCCCGGTTAACAACACAGATCCCAGTCCCTGACTACAACAGATGAGATCAGAGCTGGAAATGATCTCATCTTCACTGATTATTTGGTTTGGGTCTGTGTTGTTGGACATTACCTGTCGTCATGAGCAAACATGGAGCGGTGACAGTCGCCAAAGTCCAAACCCCAGATCTTCACATTCCTGTCAGCAGAGCCGGTGGCGATGAGCATGCTATCCTGGGCAACAAAGACAAGGTGAAGACTGGGAGGCAGGACTGATACAATGACAGTCGTTCAAGTGAAGACTAATGTCAAAACTGCATCTTATGTAACACCAAGAGGCAATGGTCCAGATGTGGAAAGAATTCCTACAGGAGATTCTTAAGTGTAACCTGTAGTGGTTTCCTCCTTCATTAGTGGTATGCCACTTTTCTATTAGTTAATCCCAGTTCCCTTATTTGATCATTCTTTACTACTTGGTCCAGAGGACTGAGGATGGAGCTCTTATTCCTCCTCTGAGGAGCGCAGAGGCTGCTGGAGGAACCATAAGCAAGGATACATGAGTCTTTTATGGACCGACACACTCCTTTCTGAAATCAGTTGGTGACTGGATGCTTCAGATGAAGGATCGGAGGAAAAGACATCTCATGTTGGTATAAATATGTTTCCTTGATTCCTCTCTACTCAGTTTTTAGACCTCCATGTTTCACTAAATGTAAATATCACTCTCTTTTGTTTACAAGAAAACTCCACAGGGCACATTTATGGTTTATTAAAGGCCAGAGAAACAAGCCTGTGACCAGAAGGTTGCTGGTTCAATCCCCAGACCAGCAGGATTAAAATCTGAGTGGGACAGGTGGTTGCCCAATCTTCATTAACAGCACTGTGGTGCCCATGAGCAAGGCCTTTAACCCAAACTTCCCCTGTGCCTGCTGTTGCAGCTTGACAATACTCACATGTGAGATGTCCAGACACAGTACAGGCAGCTTGTGTCCAAACAGAGACAAGAAGAACTAAAGCAGTGAAAGGAAGAATTGTTCAGTTATGATGTCAACAGAATCTGTGATGCTATAAAGAAGCAGTCATATCATGAATACACTACTATTGCACTGTATTAATGTTGTGTAGTGTCATGCACTTCAGCGTGTACCTTCAGTGTGTCTGTGTAGAAGATCTTGACGGTGCAATCCAACAAAGAGACAGCCAGCAGCCTGTGGTCAGGAGAAAACTTCACACACAGAACGTCTTCCTCCAGCTGCAGAGTGCGTGTGTGTTTCACTGTCAGTCTCCTGCATCACACACACAAAACGTCAATGTTATATATGAGTCACATCTAAATCTTACTGAGCATTTTTGTGCTTTACTAAATAAATCATGATTGAAAATTGCTACACAGAGAATATTCTGGCTGTTACATATTCCCATGGTGTGAGTAAAAAGCAGAGCAAATCCAGTTCAGACCAGAAGTAGGCCTATTTGGACAGTCACGCATTTTTGGGTCTCCAGGCTCTGTTCACCATCACATTTACTTTTAAATAAAATAATGGATACCACATACAAGTGCCAAGTCTCAGCTTTGAGTACGTTTATATCAGTACAAAAACAACTGCGTGGGAGACACTGCCCAAATAACAAGGGTTCAAAACTGCTTCGAAAAGTTTCTTGTGTCATTTCAGTGTCAGTTCATGTACAAAAGAGGTCATGCATGGCTCAGAGTTAATTGAGAGTTAGACTGAAGTGAAGCTATCTGCCAGTATGAAGAATAAACAGGTGGCCATGCAAGTGAACAAGGTAATAATGAGGCCCAAGAAGGAAATACCTATGACAAAGGTGGTTTGTTCCCAGCAGGTGGGTATGATCTAAAATATCAAAATGGCCTGGTAAGACTGGGCAGTCTTCAGGGTAAATCTATTGCATGGTATAGAAAACCCCCTCTGTGACTGCACAGTAAGTCAAGGTCACTCTCCAGGGTGGAGATGAACATGTTTCCTTCGATCAAAAGAAAACTTTATGACCAGAACCTCAGAGGATGTAAACTCCTGGTGAGACTCAAAAAACAGATTACTTATTAAATATGATTTTGTGTATCTGTGCAATTATTTTTGAATCCCTAAAATCTGGGCACTATTTGTTGTGAGGACTACATCACCCACAGTTTTCTACATGAAAGTAAACCTGCTCAATTTAAATCTGAGACTTGGCATTTTAATGTAATTTTTTTTCCAACTGAATATTGCGAAGCACAAAGCCTGAAGAATAATAAATGTGTAACGGTCCAAAAACCTAGTGTTGAGGCCATCCTACCTAAATGAAACACACTAGACATGAAACGAGGTGGTGACTTACTTCTGGCCAGTCTCTTGGTCCTTTATGAGCTCAAACTCCCAGAACTTCACCGTCTTATCTGCACTTCCTGTGACAATACCTCTCTACAGGAATGAGACACACACAAACAACAACTGAGAAACCACAGAACATCCAGCTATTCTTGAAATCTAGTTAATGTAAAGGTATGACATGGCATGAAATAACAGGAGAGAGGTTAAAACAGGTGTGACAGACAAGCAGAGTAGCAGAGTAGTCAGGTCTACCTGGTCTGGGGCGAGGCACAGGGACCACAGGGCTCCGTCATGGGCATCTACAGTCTCCAGAAGACTTCCTGAGGCCAATTCAAAGATCTGCAGCTTACCACTCTGCCAGGAGAAACAGCAAGTAGATGTTTAACAGGCCAAGGAAAATCAACACCTGAATTCAAAAAGTGATCTATTCAAACCATAAATATGTTGCTGAGTGAGTGAACTGATCTGTGGTCAAATACCTTTGTTCCCACAATGATCTGCCTATCTCCAGGGACAAAAAGGGAGCAGAGGGCATAGTCACAGGCCATGGTGCGAATCACCTGCAGAGTTGACCTGTGACAGAGGACGGGACAGCCAGTTGCAGACTGATCATTAATCATAAGACTGAAAAATCACAGTTCTAGGACTCGTAGTATCATCTGTTCCACATTTAGCCTTTATTTTTTGTTTATTTTCTTTTCTTATGGGGTAAGTAGGTTGCATAGTGGCGAACAGGAAAGAGGAGAGAGGACTTGCAACACAGGTCGCTGGCCAGACTCGATCTGCCAACATCGAGCACACACCGTGCCTGTGTACATGGTGCACTGCACTGCAACCATTTGGCTATCTGGGTGCCCACCTGTTCCACACTTTGACTGTGTCTCCAGAGGCAGAGAGGATGGCTAGATTGTCTGAGCTGAAAGCCAGTGTCCGGACATCGGTGCGGTGGCCACCAAGTGTTACGCGAGCTGTCTTATTGGCTGTGGGGGTTTTGTCTGATGTCTTCAGGCTGTAGGTCTCAATGGTGTTGTTCTGCAGGAGCAGTGCCACCTTCAGCTCACCACCTGTACATGACAGGCAGTCTGCCCATCTGAGAGGGGAGGGAGGAAGTTGGTGCGGAGTTAAAATGCAGTCAGTGGCTAACATCAGTGTGTGAGAGTTCAGTTTGACAAACCACTGTGTGCTGAATTCCTATTTTTGTGTTTTTTCTAGACAGTTTGAGAAACAAGAGGTCTGCTGGTCACAAGCTTATGTCTTTAACCTTTCATCCAGTGTTACATTTGGCTCCACACTGACCTGATCTTGGCAGAGGCCTTGATGTTTGTTAGTCTGATGATCTCGTCCTTCAGCATCCTCTCCACCACCGGCTCCGCTGCCTCCTCGCCTGCATCTTCCTGAGCTCTACAGCAGGGGTCACCACACAACAAGCTTCAAACTGAGTTTACACTACACTACAGCGGCAGTACAAGGTTTTCCAGTTGGTGTAACAACAGGTAAAGTACTTAAAATATGAGATTAAAGGTTAACAGTAGTACTAGCATTAAGTGTCCCAGCAGTAATGTCATCTTAGTAACAACTACAAATCAGGAAAAAAAGGATAAAGAACTGGTAGTAGGATGAAGAAGAACTGGTGACAGCAACCTCAGTAGTAGCAGTACAAGATGTGATGTGATGTTAATTTAACAGAACTTAAGGTTTTGGTAAATAGGTTAACTCTTATGTTATGAAACTGCCTTGAGTGCACAAAAATGCCAAGGAATTGAAAAATAAAACTAATGATCTTTACGAAAATATGTATGTTTTTCTTAATTGATTTTATAAAATTGGTATAGAAAAAATATTGTTTAGGAATCAGTATCAAAGTCAAGGTATCTGCATCAGTACCGGTACTGAAAGTTTTGGAATGATATCCAGCCCTATTGGTACCTGTTGGCTGGTAATGTCAAACTAGGCCTGAGTTAATTTTGAATCAGTGTGACCAGTTGGTCCACCAGACTGACAAGTTGATTTTTCAACTATAAATGAATTGTGCCATGTTCTATGTATCTTGGTCACAAACTCTTTAAATAAACAAACCTAAGACATTTTAACTAAATTGTTGTTTGCGTTGATTTTATATTTTAAAAAGTGTCAATACTAAATACTGATACCTGTATTGGCCTCATGAATCCAGTATCAGTCAGGCTACAGACATTAGTGCACAGCTCTAAGTTAAACTATACTCCTGGCACTGTTAGTTGTAGCAGTGTTAACAGTAATAACTTTATTTCCTGTGCTCACTTGGCTGCTTTCTTTTTTGCTTTCTTCAGCTTCTTCATCATTTTCTTCTTCACCTCCTCCTCTGACAGCACAGTGAAAAGCTCCAGCACTGAATTGTTGCCCTGATGGAGGGAGATCAAGAGACGTCACATGCAGCATTAGTTGCTTATTAAACTAAAGGTGCATTGATTGTATACAGAACTAAAAACCTTTGTATGATTCCAGCTTTAGGACCATCTTCATAAAAGTAACACAAACAATAATGAAATGCTGGCTCATTTGCCCTCATGTTTACTGAACACAATGTAAAGCTACAGCTGGCACACAGCTGACCACTGACAAGCATGTTCATCATGCCTGCACCTGAGTGAGAAGACACAAGTTAACAGTGTTCCTAATCCAAAAGACATTAAGAAAACCAAGCAAAACAAGTAAGCCAAGAACCTATTTTCACACCACTGTGAATCACATCTTCTCTCTCATCATATGGTCAAAATACAAACTGATAACAGGACAGAATTTGTTCCCAATGTAAAATCTTCAGAGGGAACTAGGGGACACTTCAGCACTCACATGGCAAGCGACGACTTTGGCCCTGGTGTCTGTTGTTAGCGAGACCACTCGGTCTCTGGCCTCTCTCAGGATGGAGCCGGCTTTTTTGTAACTCAAGATCCGCTGAGACACAAAGAAAGAAACACAAAGTGAAGTTTAAAGCCGTGGGCAGCGTTAGGATCTGAGTGACTCTGACAAAGACCAGACTGTGATGGTGAGATGACTGGGTCAGAGCATCTCCCACACTGCAGGTCTTGGTGGGTGTTGTTGGTCTGTAGTGGTTAGTACCTACCAACAGTGTCTAAGGAAGGACAAATGGTGAACTGGAGACAGGGTCATGGACGCCCACGGCTCACTGATGATGAGGTTGACCTACTGTAAATTAAAGCTTTAACTTCCATTTGTGCTTTTAAAAGGATTAAAGTTTATTTGAATCTTTGTTAAAATGGTTGAAAATGAGAAACACTGTCCATTGGTCTCTATGAAGAGAAAGAGTCAGGGTAGTGGTGATATCACACCTAGAGTGGGGAGGCTGTTGAATCTGTCTAAATAATTCTCTCTAACTCGTCCTCACAGCCACAGTTTTCACTCCTTTTATGTAAGTGAGTTGTAGACACATGTGTGCTCTTCCTGACAGTAGAACTGTGGAAGTAAATGGATTCACAGAAGATGCACAGTGAGCTGCAGAGTGACAGGAGTGACCACCAACTGCCACATTGACTCCTATGTAAACAGTATTAGACAGGTGGTCATAATGTTATGGCTGATCAGTGTATGAGTCAGGCTTTCCCTTAAGGTCACTTTGCCGGATTTCTATTCAGCCTAGAGGGTCTAGTGACACTCAAAACAAACTGACAACATAAGCTGCTCCTAACGGCTCTTTGCTGCTCCCATCACATACTATTTCCTAATGACGATGTAAACTATGGATGCCTGGTTGTGACAACCTTTACCAATCCCAGCCTCCAGTCTGAAGCTAGCGTTAGCTTACTAATAAGCAAATGTGTCAGTCAGTAGAAAGCTCCGGTTACCGCTGATGTGACACAAAGCTCAAATTGCTCACAAATTTAAATTATTTTAATTCAAATTAAAGGTAAAATCATGACCATGCTAGGTCAGTAATGTTACCAAAACAAATGCATTAGCTTTAGACCCTAACACATCCAGAAGGAAAGACATCACATCTGAATCAAATCTGAGTCCTTTGGCTGCTTTTAGCCCTCTCCATCACAAAAAGCTAAGCCGATGTTAACCCATATATTTTTTTCATCATTTTATTGCAGTATTTTCACACAAGACTCCGTTAACAACTACTCTCATACCTCTTCAGGGCTTTCATCCACTCCTTCCTCCTTTTCTTCATCATCATCATCACCATCCAGCAGAGTCTTCCCCCTCTTCACCTTGGGCTCACCCTCTGCTTTTTCCTGAGCAGGATGCAAACAGACGGACAGACGGAGCTTTTACAACAACTGAGGTAACATCGGTTTCCCTTCCTTTAGGCATCACATTTCATGAGGACAAGTGTAAAAACACAAGGTCCATATAAACTATGGCTAATAAATGACTAATAAATGTTTCAAATAGTTTTAATGTCATAAGCATTACAGGCTATACAAATGGGATGTGTGGTGGTATGCACCATTCAATTAACAGAACAAAAGGTCATCAACAGAGAGAAGTCACCTGAAGTTGACCCTGTTCCACATTATAGTAGGCACACTATAGTACATCCAGAATGTCAAATGATCAGTGACTGCACTCATAATTCATTTCATAAATCACCTCCATTGTCCATTTAGTGCCAACATTGTAGCAATTATTACTTCTAGTAAATATTTAATAAGATGAATACATAAAACTGTACTGATTCAATTCACCACTAAGTTTAATGTTCACTCAAATGTAGCTTTTTTTAAGCTGTGAATCAGTCACACTTTTTATTTCTCCTGTTGTATTGTAAGTTACAGTGAGTAGAAAACATGGCATGCGTGTTCCTTCTCACCTCCTGTAGGTAGTGGATGTCCCAGGCTCGAAGTTCACTGTCTGCTGAGCCTGTTAACAGCCTGTTCTCCTGGTTCAGTAGCACCATTCCCCACACCTAACACACACACACACACACACACACACACAATCACATAGATTCATCGCATTCATCCAGGTATGACAATATCAAGTTGAACAAAATATTAAACGTACACTGGGCTGCTTTTTAGCAGTGGCTGAAGAAGGAAAAACCAGAGAAACAATCCAGGGGATAGTTACATTTTTGTGTAGAGATGTTAGTGATATATTGTCACTGTCAAACACATACAGTAATGGCTTCTATTTCTCATGCCAAGCGTAAACCAATATGCATGAACTAACATCATGTTAAACATGCAGTGTTAACACACACATCTGGACCTCTGCTGGCTCAGGTGGAAAAGCGAGTTCTTAGCTTAACTTTGGGATAGAATACCGGGTCACAGACACCAGTCTCTGAGAATAATGTCTCATATCAGGATGGCCATTGTTTGCACCCAAGTAGTGGTGTCTATGAAATTACTGGACGTGCATCCTAGGATAGGTTTGGTTTGGTGCATTATCCCAAGGTAGTGAATGGCTTGTGCAGAGAATGTTGGAGAATGTTGACAAACTTGTTTGCTCATCTCTGATTCTCCTGACAGGAAAAGCTGCCGTAACACTGGGTGCATTGTTGAATGATGGACTCACAACCAGGTATGTTTCATGCTGACGCCCTGAGCCAGACATCCCAGATATCTTCTGGTGCCTTCCAGAGTTTTGATCCATAATATTTTACTTTAATTTTATCTTATTCATCTTGGCTCGACATCTGTCACATGTCACATTGGCCCCTCTGCTGGCGGGATGGATGCCACTACCCCAAAACATTTTCCCTGATTTGGCGTTTTGATGCTGTTTAACAATTTTCAGTTTGACTGACTGTAAAGGCTCTGGAGCTCTTTGTTTCTGATGAGCAGTCACCAGCCACATCAACCTCACCAGTGTTTAATTGTTGTGTCTTGGTTTTGTCTCTCCTCTGTCCACTCACCCCAACCGGTCAAGGCAGAAGGCCGCCCACCAAGAGCCGGGGTCCGTCAGAGGTTTCTTCCATTAAAGGAAGTTTTTCCTCCCCACTGTCACCAAGTGCTGCTCAGGTGGGATTTGTTGGTTTCTCCTCTGTAATACTGTAAGGCCTTCATTCAGTTAAATGAATCAAGCCCACCTCTCTTTCCTAATGTCAGTACTAATGTAATGTAGTACTATCAAATGACTGTTTCAGAGAAAGCTCAGGAGACAGAAACTCTATTAGAAAACAGCGTAACTGTTTTCTCATAACAATGGTTTTGTTTGTTTCCTAACCTGGAATTTTGCTTTAAATATACCTTAACTAATCTAGTGTAATAAAATGCTCGCCATCTGAAATAATCCTGTGAATTCCCATTCAGCTAAATTGGTTCTCATGTTCGCACTTTATGCTACTTCCCACAGCCCAGGCATCCATTTGGTTAAAGACTATAACCCCTCACCTCACTGCGGTGGCCCACCATGGTCTTGAAGCAGTGCTGTGTGTCCAGGTCCCACCACTTCACAAAACTGTCTTTGGAGCTGTAAAGCAGCAAATATTTTTCTAAAAACTTCTTTTAAGTCATTAGTTGTCTTAATTGTAATGATGTGCAGTGATCATTTTTAGGATCTATACTTCATCAATCAATCAGCCAAGGTGTCAGGGTAAAGGGTGTGTTACCTGGTGACCAGGAGGTTCTTGTCTTGGAGAAACAAGGCCTCCGTGATGATGTCCTTATGGCCTCTCAGCCTGTAGAGACCACACTCATTGATGATGTCCCACACAATCACATCTGTGTCCTGAAAGGCAATAAATGATTAACACATCCTAGTAACAAACCAGTAATCCAGAATCCATACTGTAGTTAGATCTTCTCAAGTTTGGACACACTGAAAGGATCTGCTTGATTTGTGAGAGCAAACAAAGCCCCTCCACAATGTGAAAGTCAATTTATATTCTCAGGTGACATTGTATTAGAGTAATCACATTCTCATCTCATTGCTTTCTCTCATCATCCCAACCAAAATTAACCCAGCTGACTTGCCTTGGAACCAGTGACAAGCCGTGCTCCAAGTCGGTCGTAGTGTATAATGGTGACAGCAGACTT
>NW_018128576.1:29276-32622 GCF_001952655.1 Monopterus albus
ACAGCAATATGGATGCCATCAGGTGAAGGGCAGAGGAAGGTCACCTCATGTTTCTGCCCCTGCAGGATCAGGACCTAGACAAAAAGAGAGAAACAGAGATGCATGAAATCTGGAGACAATCTGAGGTGGCAGGAGCTCATAAAGTTGTTTCAAACTGAAATGTTTGTGGGAAACTTCAAAATCTCACCTTCTCTCCTTTTCGGATATCCCAGATGAAGACCTGTTCACATGCAGCCACAGCAACGTAGCGCCCCCTCTCCCCTCCTCGCAGGGTCACGTATGCAATGTTAGCTTTCTGACTGCCGATAACTCCAAACACTGCACTGGCAACATAGCGCAGATACTGCTTGGTCAACCCCATGACCAGCAGCCTCAATCGGACAACTGGACCCTTTATAATAACAACGAGAGAGCCATGATAATCAGACTAAAAGACAGTTATGCTTTGACTAAAACAAAATAAACTAGTCAAGAGAGTCTAGTGAAACTCAAAACAAATGGCTAGGCTGCTCCTAACCACTCCTTGAGACTCCCATCACGTCCCGTTTCTTGGCGATGATGTAAACTATGGATGCCTGGTTGTAACAAACTATACAAAATGCAGTCTCTGGTATGAAGCACGCAGGCGGGACTATTTTACAGACTGTACTTCGACAACACAGAATCAGAATCAGCTTTATTGGCCAGATGTGTCGGACACACGAGGGATTTGACTCTGGTACATCGGCTCTCAGTGTGCATGTAGACAGGGTAGAGACGCTGGAATAGTAACAGAAGGGATGTGTAGATTCATAGCAACTTGTATGACAAATGTTTTGAGAATATTGCTTTGTCGATACACCTAATTAAATACATATAAGCGCATTAGGCACTTAGAGTGAAATAATATGTTGTATTAAATTGTTAATATATCGTTGTAATATTAATTTACTGCAGGCCATATAATGTGTTTGTCGTGATCTTATAATATCAAAGACTTCTTTATTACACACTTCGAGATAATTGTTTTAGTAGCCCAAGTTGTGCAGGAACCCCTGTATAATACAAATCAAGTACGCATAGCTTGCGGTTCTGAAACCCACGTGGTGAGGCTCTCGGGTAGATGTAATTAATAATATTAGATATATGGTAAATGTATGCCTGGAACTATTATACATGAAGTCAACATCTCTATCTTTTATACAACGCGTTTTATGTTCATTTAGCTTCTGTTCTTACCTCTTAGGCTAGGTACCTGCTAATGCGTGCTGACCGGTGTCGTTTCCTGCTTTTTCAGACCCAACAAATCGAGCAAAAAAAGCAGTGTGCAGATCTTTTAAAATGTGATTTGTTATAGAATAAACCATTCGACATACAATTATTACTGAAACCATCATGTTTCGTGTGAAAGTGCAAAATATTTTAGGGTTCCATTTTTTTAAATTTGTTAACTGTAATAATTGTGAGATTTTTTCTTATTGTTTGGACAAAAACGTGTGACGATCATTTCTCGTTATTTTCTGTATTTTTACGAACCAGTCAATCAATTGATTGCATAATTGAAAACATAATCTCAGAAACTGAATCCACAATGAATATAATCGTTAGTTGCATCACTGCACTAAGCCATTTAAAATCTGCAAACATATTAATGCATTCTAATAATAATCTAATAATAAACGCTATAATAGTCATATTGATTACACATTCTTATGCTTATCACATGCTTATTTCTTATAACATTCAGTTCTGCGTGGAGTATTTTTACTTTTAGTATTTTAAAGTCATTTTGCTGATTATACTTTCGGTTGTTTTTGAGTATTTGTACAGAGAAGTGGTAATACGTTTGTTGTGGTTTTGCTCAATTGCTCTCTTTCTGTTACTTTTGTCTGCAATCCCAGAAGAAATACAACTCGATTAGTTGTAGCCTCCACTTTACTGACCAGTGAAGTAATGGTTATATTTTGTTGTACAGTTCTATTTATTGTATTGGTGGTCAGGGCTGTCTGGTCCACAGTTACAGCAAAAAATTGAAGCGACTACTAAACTAGTTCAGCGGAAGTGTTATTAGTCAGCTGATTAGGAACAGATGATGCTAAATAAAGACAACAGGAAAAGTACCGGAAATTAAACAAAATAAAAGCCTGTATTATTTTGTCATGACATGACTACACTAATGCCCATGTTTAACTAGGTTATGGTGTTTATGTTAACGCAACTGGGATCAGTGCTAAACAAAGTCAAACTATGTAAAGATCTGCCATTCTGTACTTACAATTGTATATGCCTTGTATGAGAGAGAGTTTGTAAGCTTACATTTCACCTTTGACGGACTGCTGTTTCCTGCGGTAAACCGTACTCATTTCCTGTTTTCAGTATTTGCACTGTGTTGTGCTTCCAGATGGTTTAGGTAGTGATGTGACGTTCGTATCGAGGCTTCGAAGCGTGTGCCGAGTAGGGGAGGGGGCGTTTCCGCGATGCGCGTATCGAGGCTTGCGTCGTTTAGGGGAGGAGCTGAAATGATGACGTCAGAAGCCTCGCTGCCCGGTAGTGATGGGAAGTTCGGCTCTTTTCAGAGAGCCGGCTCTTTTGGCTCAGCTCCCAAAGAAGAGCCGGCTCTTTCGACTCCTGAACGGCTCTTAATTTAGGATTTTTGTGTAAACCTTTATTTTACCATTACTTTGCAAAAATTAATGGTTTGTGTGTTGAAAACCCTTTCATGTGCAGTGTTTTTATGAGAAGCCTTATAATTGCCTAATTTTGTGCATTTATTCTCTTACAAAACAGTCCATCACCTTCACCAGGCGTGGAAAGACTAAGGCCTTGGCCTGCCACCAGCTCAGTGGGTCTTCTGCTCGTTGGATGATGGGCTCCTCAAGATAAGACCTCACCTCCATTACAGCATCAGCTGTAGGATTTCTCCTTGCAGCATCTCCTGTAGCTCTTTCATCAAAAAGCCTCCAAACAACAGAGGTTTGTGGTTCCTCATCCACTTGGCCTTCTAATGGTGGAGCTGGCTGTCTGCTGGGGGTGCATTTTGCTGCTGCTGCACTAATTCTCTGAAGTGCCTCATCAACAGCTCTGTTGTCACTGAATGCAAGTTTTTTAAACCTAGGATCCAATAATGTGGTTTCTGAGAGGACAGTGTTGTACTCCATACGCAGAAAATTTCGGTCCATGGCTGAACAAAGAGTTGCAACCAATTCTTTCACTTTCTGCATGGTTACAGTCTGTTGGTGTTGGGCTGTCACCCGCTGCAAACCTTTGCAAAGCAGGAGCATTTTTGAGGCTGTGACATAGCTGAGGGAGAGAAAACAGCTACTTTTAAAATTAAGCTTTTAAGTATGTGGCATATTATACGTGGCAC
>NW_018128577.1:0-2698 GCF_001952655.1 Monopterus albus
AACCACTGAAGCACTAACAATAACCACTAAAACGCCAACAACAACAACCATGGAAGCAAAAACAACAACCATTGAAGCGCCAACAACAACCACTGAAGCGCCAACAACAACAACCACTGAAGTGCAAACAAAAACCACTGAAGCAGAAACAATAACCACTGAAGTACCAAAAACAACCAATGAGGTGCTACCAACAACCACTGAAGCGCCAACAACAACCACGGAAGCTCCAACAACAACCACTGAAGCGCCAACGACAACTGAAGTGCCAACAACAACCACGGATGCACCAACAACAACAAGTGAAGTGCCAACAACAACCACAGAAGCGTCAACAACAACCACTGAAGCGCTAACAACAACCATTGAAGCACCTACAACAACAACCACTGAAGTGCCAACAACAACCACTGAAGTGCCAGCAACAACTACTGAAGCGAAAACAACAACCACTGAAGCACTAACAACAACCACGGAAGCACTAACAACAACCACTGAAGCGCCAACAACAACAACCCATGAAGTGCAAACAAAAACCACTGAAGCAAAAACCTTAACCACTGAAGTACCAAAAACAACCAATGAGGTGCTACCAACAACCACTGAAGCGCTAACAACAATCACGGAAGCTCCAACAACAACCACTGAAGCGCCAACGACAACTGAAGTGCCAACAACAACCACGGATGCACCAATAACAACAACTGAAGTGCCAACAACAACCACGGAAGCGCCATTATTAACAAGTGAAGTGCCAACAACAACAACAACAACTGGAGTGACAACCACTCCCACTGAAGTGCCAACAACAATCACTGAAGTGCCAACAACGACCACTGAAGTGCCTACAACCATTGAAGCAGCAACAATAACAAGTGATGTGCCAACAACAACCACTGAAGCACCAACAACTACAACTGCAGCGCCAAGAACAGATGAAGCACCAACAATAAAAATAGAAGGACCAACAACCACTGAACAAACAACCACTGAAGCACCAGTAACAATTAAAGCATCAGAAACAACTGCTTCATCAACAACAATGACTGCTGGTGCAACAAAAACCTCTGCATCAACTATAACTTTTGCCATACCAACTGGGGCTCCAACAATGACTGCCAGTCTAGTAACAACTGCCACATCCGAAACAACGACTGCCGGTCCAACAACCATTGCCACTATGGAAACATCTATGGCTCCAACATCAAATGCCACAGCAGCAACTGGGGCTCCAACAACAACTGCCAGTCTAGCAACAAATGCCACATCAAAAGAGTCTGCAGGTCCAACAACCATTGCCACAATAATAACATCTAGGGCTCCAACATCAAATGCCACAGCAGCAACTGGGGCTCCAACAATGACTGCCAGTCTAGCAACAAATGCTACATCAAAAACAACGACAGCCGGTCAAACAACATTTGCCACACTAATAACATCTAGGGCTCCATCATCAAATGCCACAGCAGCAACTGGGGCTCCAACAATGACTGCCAGTCTAGCAACAAATGCTACATCAATAACGACGACTGCCAGTCCAACAACCATTGCCACTATGGCAATATCTAGGGCTCAATCATCAAATGCCACAGCAGCAACTGGGGCTCCAACAATGACTGCCAGTCTAGCAACAAATGCTACATCAATAACGACGACTGCCAGTCCAACAACCATTGCCACAATGGCAGCAACTGGGGCTCCAACAACAAATGCCAGTCTGGCAACAAATGCCACATCAAAAACAATGACTGCCAGTCCAACAACCTTTGCCACAATAATAACATCTAGGACTCCAACATCAAGTGTCACAGCGGCAACTGGGGCTCCAACAATGACTGCCAGTCTAGCAACAAATGCTACATCAAAAACAACGACAGCCGGTCCAACAACCTTTGCCACAGTAATAACATCTAGGGCTCCAACATCAAATACCACAGCAGCAACTGGGGCTCCAACAACAACTGCCATTCTAGCAACAAATGCCACATCAAAAACAACAGCTGCCAGTCCAACAACCATTGCTACAACAACAACAACAACAACATCTGCTGCTTCTACTACTACTACAACTGTAGTTTCCCAACCAGTTGTGTTACTCACATCAGTCTTGGTGGAACCTTATGTACCAGAACTTGCTGATCAAAACAGCAACCAATATAAGGCCCTAGAAGCAAGAGTTGTAACAGTGGTGAGTACAATGTCAAAACAGTCACAGTTTTTATCTATGTGTATTAAGTAAGTTTGCAGTTGATTTTAGTTTTATTTTAGAATACAGTATTTTTACTTTTTATATTTGTGTTCGTTCCACAGTTCGATATCATCTACAGGGCAAAATATGGCCTTCTTTTCATCCGCGTTTATGTCATAAAGTTTAGGTAATTTTTCATGAATGCTAATAACAAAAATAACAGAATAATTACATAGTTTAACAATGTTAATATTTAACCAAGATATGTGTTTTTCTATGCAGCCCAGCTATAACCAGAACACGAGCAGATAATGTTCAAGTAGAGGTGGGGATTGAGTTCAATACAACAGCTTCACCTGCAGACATCCCAAAGCCTGCTGATGTTGTAAAAACATTAGAAGAAGCTGCATCTAACTCCAACAACACCTTCAATGTCACTATTCAAGCCAACTCCACCCAACTAGTTCGTATGTAAACAGTAGCTACACATTACAGCAAGAAAATATACTC
>NW_018128577.1:3815-30797 GCF_001952655.1 Monopterus albus
ACAACTGCTGAGGCAGTCACAACAAGGCGGCTGACTTTCAGATCTGCTGGAGAGACATTTACAAGCGACTTGCAGGATCCGTCAACTACGGCATATAAAAAGCGAGCCACACTCATAAAAACAAACGTAAGTCTCTGTCTTAGGGTAAGAACAAATAATATTTGTGCAATTATTTAGAACAGTTTTACAAGATTTCTGTAATATTATAGCATCTTTTTATTTTAATGACAGATTAAATATGTGGCAGTAAAAAGAAAATAAAAAATGGATTAATAGGCAACAGAACAGCATTATGACATAGAACAAATTATATTTATACCATTAATAAAAACAGAATGTTCAAGTGAAAAAATGCAAGCCAGTTAAAAATAAATGTACTTACAGTGGGTTTGTTTGTATTTCTACAGCTTGAACCTTTCTACAAAAATGCATTTCCTTCATTCCGCTTCCTGAACATGGTTTCATTCAGGTAATTTATTATTCTTAGACTGATAGAATCTTAAAAATGTGGGTCATAAATTCACACAAATAACGCCATATATTTTGTTAATGTATTTTGCAGTAATGGATCAATCATCAACACTTTGGACCTTGGATTTGCATCTACATCTGTTCCTAATAACAGTGAAATTACAAAGGTTTTGATCAGAGCAGCAGCAAACATCACAGCCTTCAACATCGACATCAACTACATTTTCGTGGATGGCACACGTAAGCACTATTGAATTCTACCAATTCAAAAATTTACACTATTACAGAAAAGTTTGTTACAGCAATGTCTTTTCACTTTTCTCAATATTTGCAGAAACTTCAAGTGGAGTAAGCCAGAAGATCAGTTTCATCACTGCATCATTCTTGGTCCTGCTCTCATGGCTGCTGTCAAGCCAGCAATAGTGTCAGTGCAGATGTCCATGAGAATTCCCATTAGAAAATATAGTCACATTTCTTCTTGTTATGCATTACAATACATATATTCTGTGTATATTCTGTGAACTTTGTTTATTACTACATTTACACAAAGTCTTCAAGATAATCAAGACAAGAATAAAATATACTATTACTATATCACTATCAAGTTTTTACCATCTAAAGTGGATAAATCTGTGTCACTATAAGTATATTAAAGCTGCTTCCATTTAATGTCTTGTCACTTTCTCAACATTTGCAGAAACATCAGGTGGAGTAAGCCACAAGATCAGTTTCATCACTGCATCATTCTTGGTCCTGCTCTCATGGCTGCTGTCAAGCCAGCAATAGTGTCAGTGCAGATGTCCATGAGAATTCCCATTAGAAAATATGATTTGTATGAAAAAGCACCTTGTTCCAATTCAAAATTGACAGTCACTTCTGAGGATCCCAACTGTTATGACTTGGAAAGAACTTCCACATATTAAATTCAAATTTGGAATGACTACAAACACAAATAATACATTGTAAATGTTTTTGGGACTGTTTAGCTGACTGTACAGACACTGGTGTTTCTAATTTCTAATTCCCAGAAGAAAGTATGTCCACCTCTGATGTTAACACCTGAGGTTAGTCCTAGGAAGACTTAAATAAAAGGGTACAAATGTATCGAGAACAGTGAGAATACTGTTTGCCACAGCTATCCTAAAGGTTTTGGGGAATGTTTAGCTGGAAAACAGAAAGAAACAAAGGAACACAAAAAGTCCAGCAACACTTGCAATGTTTTATTGCAGCTTTAATGTAAATAGCCTCGGCTCCTTGCTGAAACATGTTTGTTTTTACATTAAAGTTGCTCAAAACACCGCAAGTGTTGCCGGACTTTTTGTTTTCCTTTGTTTCTTTCTTGTTTTTGCAATTTGACAGTGGGTGAAGTTGTGTCAGAATTTTTCGCTCTATCTGGGACTGTCTAGCAGACTGTATAGACACTGGTGTTTACAATTTCTGGAAGAAAGCCTACTTGCCTCTGCTGTTAAACTACTTGGAGCTTTGCCTTGGGAATACTGAAATAAAGGGGTAGAAAATTGAATGAGAACAATGAGAATCCACAGTCTGCCACAGCTATACTAACATTATTAGGTATCTACTCATGAATGTTGGTAGTTGTATTGTCATGTAGTTGTTGCTTTTAAAATAATATTTAATGTTATATCTACATATGCAATTTAATGTGCTATCTTTTTGTGCGCATTGTGTTCAACACTTTGAATTGTTGTTGTGTATGAAAATGTGTTACCTATATATATTTATAAAACTTGCCTTCCCTATATGTTGATGGTAATGACACATTTATTAACACAGATCATTGCAAGAACCTTATTTAACAGTTTGATATCCCAGGAAGCTCATTCAACTTTAGGCACCTGGTCCTCTGAAACTATAAAGATATCACTGAAATTACTCTTGTACAAACCCATTCAGGTTTATGTTGAATGTTGCATTCATGAAGGAGACTTTTATATATTACAGTTATTACAGTATTCTGGTGTCGGGGTGGAGCAGCACTTGGCAACATCTCCCAGCATGTCTACTGGGGCAGAGACTGAGAGTTCTGTTCATGTTCTGCTATGGGGGCGGGACTAGTTGCTGGGGCACATCACCATGAAAGAGGGGCGTGGTGGGATTTAATGCACTTCGGCCATGTTTGTAAATATGGTGTTCAATAATTAAACAGCTTTGTGGGGCCGTGCAGTGTAGGAGCCACACAGCAGCATTTAAAAAGACAGTTTCAGACTCCTTCTTGGAAACCCACTGGTTATTACTATACATATGCACTACCATTCAAAGGTTTGGGGTCACTTCCATTTTTCAAATTTTTATTTTGACTTTGAAGAAGTTCGAGTCCAGTGAACAAACTTATATGTAACAAAGCTAGTAATAAATGCCAGAGGCTAAATAAATAAAAGAAGTCACCAAAAATTACAATTTCACCTTTTATTTTGCTACAGCATTGAATTTGCATAAATTTAATTAGGGTTTTTTGACAATGATCAGCAGAAAAAGATACTTTCATGTCAAAGTGAATACAGATCTATACAAAGGAAATGTAATTTAATTAAAGATATAAGACAGTACATAACTGATTGCATTAGTATTCAGCCCCTTTGGGTCAGCATTTAGTAGACAGCATTTCCATTGGTAACATTTCTCACTGGCACCCCACCACACCAAAATCTTTGCCAAAATCATTTAGTGAACTAAACACCAGAGTGACTCACCCAGGAAAGCTGTAAAACTATGTGATGAGTCACATTCACAGATGCAGTTAAGACCAATTCACCCTGTACATGTTTTTATCACACAGACTTGTGATTTAGGGAGGACTTACCTTATAGCCACCACAAAAAAGAGATTATAACTAATCTATATTAATCCATATAGTTATTAGATCATGGATTAGGGATGGAAGATAGAGCTCAAGAGAGAAGAGGAGAGGAGATATGAATGTTTAGGCAAGGGGAGCAGCAGAGGAGAGGGCAGAGGGGAGAGAGAAAGAGAAAGCCAAAAAAATCCAAACATTTAAGTCTGGAACGAGACCAAATGATGGAATGACCAGAACAATGTCCAGACTTTCCAGACAAAGAGTGAGAGCAAAGCAAACTACACCATGGACAAGTCGTCAGTCTATCACAGGGCTGAGATGTAGACAAACAGCCACACGCACTGCTACGAGTAATTTAGGGAGAACACGGAAACTCTGCATACAAAGGTCCCGGGTTGGCTGGGGCTCAAACTTGAAACCTTAATACCATGAGGCGACAGCACTAACCACTGCATCTCAATGATGCCCACAGAGCCATCTATCCATACAGTATTGATTTCAACTATCTGCCACAAGAGTGTTTGGCTGCTGAATTAGACAAATGGACTGGACAACTGGAAAAATGGAGGTGGCCCCAAACTTTTGAACAGTGTACAGAGTGTATTCTGTGATCTTACCTGCACTTTTATATTTGTAAAAATGTAATAATAAATACTAAGTGTTCAGGATTATTTGGATATAAAAAATTAAAAGATATCTGTAATATATGAGTTTTTACCATCTGAAGCAGATATAAAAACATATATCACCATATACTAGAGCTGCTTCCATTTAAGGCACTGAGGATATGTACAGACAATCAAAACCTGTCTTATTATTTATTAAAACCAATATTCTCACCTAAGTCAGTGGTTCAGATTTTTTTCCTTTCTATCATTCCTACTTTTAACCTGTATATTTAAGGAGAGCAGAGTCTTTCATTCAGCAATAAACATGGATTTATTATCTACTGTCTCTGTGTAATTTGTCTTCAATGATGTGAAAACTATGGCACACAGGATAGAAACTATATTATGATAGAGTATTTCTATATAATTCAGCAGAATACGTTTACAAATAAATAAATGCTGAAGCAAATAATTTATTTCAAAAAAGTGTCTGCCAGTAGAGACATTGTGTGCATTCAGTTTCTGACTGACCTGTACACAGTTATGAATGCATTCATGCAGTCATCCTTTAGGGAAGAAAAAAATACTAACATCATTTTATTAAGATATTCTTTCATCAGTTTCTTTTTCCATTGTAATGTATTGCTTCATTGTGCCTTGTTCCATGATGATGGCATTACACTAAAGGTATTTCCAGTGTCTCAATCCTAGTAAGCTATTTCCAACTTCCTCAGAAGTGCAATGCAGTTGAACTGGATTTTCTGGGGGGGGGAAGTTTCCCTGTGAGACTGAGCCAAGAAACAGAAACAATTACTCTCTTATCTCCTGTCTTTATTGTTTTTCTGTGTCATGTAATCTGCCCTATATACCACAGCTATATACACTGATCAGCAATAATATTATGACTGCTGACATGTGCCGTGAATCACACTGATTATCTAGTTATAATGGCACCTGTTGGTGTGTGGGGTAAATTAGGCAGCAAGTGAACATTCAGTCCTCAAAGTTGATGTGTTGGAAGCAGGAAAAATGGGTAGGAACTGAATGATTTTGGCAAGGGTCAACCTGTGATGGCTGATGATTAGGTCCGAGCGTCTCCCAGTCTGCAGGTCTTGTTGTGTATTCCTGGTCTGCAGTGGTCAGTACCTACCAACAGTGTCTAAAGACGGACAAACAGTGAACCGGCAACAGGGTCATGGACGCCCAAGGCTCACTGAGGATGAGGTTGACCTGCTGTAGATTAAACTTTTAAATTTCATTTATCCTTTTCAAAAGATTCCATTTTAGTTGAATCTTTGTTAAAATGGCTGAAAATGAGAAATACTGTCCATTGGTCTCCATGAAGAGAAACAGTCAGTGGCTGTAGTGGTGATATCACACCTAGAGTGGGGAGGCTGCTGAATTTGTCTAAAAAAATTCTGCCCAACTCGTCTTCACAACCACAGAATTCACTCTTTTTACACAAGTTTTTCACTGAATGGCAGACAAATTGTGCTCTTACTGACAGTAGGACTATGGTAGTAAACAGATTCATAGAAGGTGCACAGGGAGCTGCAGAGTGACATGAGCACCAACCAACTGCCACACTGACTCCTGTGTACACAGTGTTAGGTAGGTAGTCATAATGTTATGGCTGATCAGTGTACAAAGACAATACATTAAATGAGTGGTTCCTGGTGTGATTTTGATTCAAGCCTCACTAGACCCTTTAGCAGCTGAAAACAAATTAGGTAGTGTAGCCTTAGCATATTATCATTTGACTGAAATTTGTGCTTTTTGATGCAAGACATCTTAAATATCAAACCCTGTCTCCAGTGATGGATAAACAGAGGCTTTGTGAAGCACTGAAGGAACTGTGTTGAAAATGGCTCACGGTTTCGAAGCGTTTGACAGAAAAATGGCGCCATCTGCTGTCCAAACCTCTGATACTGCATTTGTATTGTGGATGAAACCTGAAACCATGCAGGAACGCTTAATGTTTTTAATATTGTGATTTTGTTCACTAGTATTATAAAAAAAAAATTGATCAAAATGGTTCACTCAAACTAATTCTATGAATCTGCCTTTAAATACTGAGACATAGCTTCCACAATACTTCTGCTTTAAAAGGTTAATACAGTGTCGAGTTGCCTGCTTCAGTCATTTCTGAAAACTGACCCTATAACTTCATATAACAACCATTCTCAACTGCAGTCAATCTGAGTTTATCTAGTTGACTGAATTAACTCAACATTTTTGGTAAACAAACAAGTGGTTCCAGCTTCCCAGACATGAATATTCGTTGATTTTCTCCGTTTTCTACACTTTTACATGTTAAAAGCCTTTTTTTTAAACAAGCTCTAAAACTCCCATTTGTATTTCATTGGACTCAAGTACAGCGAGATACTTCACTGCGTCATTAGCTCACCTGAGAACCTTCAGCTCCACCTGCTCATGTTTACGTTAATTGCTAATGGTTTTTTTCGGCAAGCGTATCTTACTTTAATGTGTCACGTTTTTGCAGTGAACACAAATTGAGCATGTTATAGTGCATTTCAAAAATGTTTTATTGCTAAGATTTTGAATTTATTGTCCGGGGTTTGCACTATGAATGTTTATTCTAAATTGAATAAATGTAACTGGTGAATTACAGTAGACTATCAGTCAAAAAGGCTGGATACACTGTTTATACAAATAGGGTACAAATAGTAATCACAGACAGCAAACAATCTATAATATGAACACAGACTTCGAATTTAATAGGGGAAAACCCCGTTTTAAGGGGGTTTTTCTTTATTTTTGTCGAGAGTCTATAAAAAGAGTGTTAAAGACCTGGGCTGGGTCATAAAACCTCAACCCTTCATAAATATACGGAACAAGCTTATGTGCAGCCAGTGGCGGTTCCCCAGACCCCCTCTGAGCAAATAATAACTGTACTTGTAACAGTTTTGTTGCAAAGCACAATTTTCTGGTGAAATTAAATCTTGTGTCGAGTAAAGACCGAATTATTGTTGTATAAGCATAGGAAGCATCATAGTAAGAAGGCTAACAAGAGTTAACGTTATACCAATAAATTAACATTAGCCCTTCACTGATGACATGGATACCGTAATACAGAACGTAGTTGCATACCTCTATCCTTTGCTTGTTTCTCCTCTTCTTCTTTTATTTCCCATCCCACAACACTGTCACTCACGACCAGAAGTCAAGACTAAACCAATTCACCTTGTATTACCTATTTTTATTGGCCATTTCACACAATTTGGAAAAAACAAAAACGTGCAAATTATAGGTCTGTGTTTATAATATTATGAATGAAATGTGCGTTAATTGGAAGGAAGTCAAGGTGTCACAGTGGACACGCCCGCCCGCCCCTTCGTCCGCTCCATTTAGGAGAGGTGAACTCTCCCCCGCGCCCCCTCCCCTTCCCTTTCCACCTCTCACACAGCTTCTGTGCACGGCACCTTCTTATCAATCAGGGGCGCCACATATGATAAGTAATAGAAAACCGCTTAGCGACGCAGATTATTTTCTTTCCAAGTGCTTGTGCCGCCCCCAACGTGTCATGAAAAAAATGCCGCCCCGGTTCTCCCATGCCAAAAACCGCCACTGTGTGCAGCCACATTTCATGTCACCACGATGCAGACTTGTTTTCCGCAGTGACAGCAGAGGCCACTAGAACACTGCGGCCATTGGACGTAAAGGATCAGATGGAAACAATGCACTTTTACAAAATTAGCAAATTACCATAAAAACATTAACCACTCGTTTGCAAGAAGTTAGGCTGATTGAATTGTAGTATGTTGCAGAGTCGACCGTCATTGTTATTTGCGTCTGCGGACAGAGGAGCTGAAAGGTGAACCTGCGCTCTTCTGCCGCACTGAAGGCTGGAATTGCGAGTTTCATTTCAGCCAAAATGTTTGGAGCCGGGGACCATTTCACTCTGGAGGTGATTATAAATTGCTTTGAACGTAGGACTCCCTGCTTTTTAAGCACCCACTCCACCAGGAGGAGTCCGCTGCATGCGCTCCTACTGCACCAGTGGTGTGCGACCCGTAGTGGTTACAGACGCGTTTCGTGGGGAGAGGGGCCGCAGCAAATGGCTATGGCTGATTCGGAGCTCGGCCCTACTGCTCGTGAGTCTGCAACGGGCTGTCAGCTCCTGGATAGCCAGATGCACTGATGTACTTCATCCACCTATAGTTCCTCTCTGTTCGCCACCTTTATTAACGCCATAGCAGTTATCGGGCTTTATAGTAGCCAAACGTTGTTGGGTTGATCACCCTTGGTGTTCTGATTTGTTAACATAATGCGCGGCCTTCAGGTGTTTCCGTAATTACTCAAACATTCTACCAAATATTCGGTTAATGCCGCTTCAGCTCTCTGAAATGAATACAATAAATATTTAATCAGTTTTTAAGTAGCTAGTTATCTCCTCTAGGCCCAGTTGAAATTTAATGTTAATTCTACAAACTGGGATGCACAAATCTTATTTTCCTTGTACATCCGCCTACTTTATTAATAAAGAAATGGACTGACTTCAAACCCTTTTGTCAAACATTTGTAACTGGATAACTAAATAAGGATATTTCAAAAACAGGAAGACACTGAACTAATATTTTTGGTGAGGTTGTAGCTTGTTGCCGTCCTTACTACTATACGATGCTAACAAGGCTTTATCAGCATTTTCCTTATGATTTATTGATCCGTAAACTGTTAGGGTGATTTTCATTTTTAGATAGAAATGAATATAATTAGTTAGGGTTTTTATTATATAGCATACATAAGTCTATATACTTTAATCTCACAGTTGTGTTTATGTTTATGTAGTTACATATCTATATATCACCCTATGTGTTCACTGAATCACTGGTCAGTATTTACTGTGTTAGCCAACTGGAGCACTGTTTAACATCAAGGGGACTGGTTCACTAAAACACTGACTCTCATCAGATTTACAGCTTTAGCAAAGAGGGTCCCCAGTTAATTTATTACCACCACCTGGCTGAAAAGGCCAGGGAATTTGGGGTCACTGGGACACCAAGGGTAATAAACAAGAGACTAGATCTAAAAGTCAGGAAGAGGAAGACAACTTCAAAGGCAGGGCAATATACAGACACACACAGGCAGAGCAGTTTTATTGGAAAGCAATGCCTGAAATCTAGCAGTTAGTTGGAAACAAAGGAAGACGTAAGTGTCTATGTAGAAATTAAGAAAGGGTAGGTATTCCTCCCCTTTTAGGGTGCTGTCCACAACCATTGGAGCAGAGAGGATGATTGGAGGATGAACGGACTGAAGGACCAATATCGGGAGAGTTAAGTTTAAACCACGACTTCTCCCTAAGAGTTTTTGACCAATCAGATAGTAACATCTTTTCATACAAATATTGTATACCGGCAAGTTGAGGTCAGTCTTTTCTGTTTTTCCTAAACAGGGAAGATCCATGTGCACATGTTTATTTTGATACATTAATGTATAATAAATTTCACATAGTGAAATATATATCTTTTTATTAGTCTTCTCTTTTCAAAATAAAAGAACTTTCCTCACAAAACTCCGAATATTTCCAACTTTACCAAGCTTCAGAAGCCTGGAACCATCCACAGGGGGGAGCCATCACTTTTAGAATGTGTTTTACTCTTTAAATACACTGGATCCAGATGGGGCACTGGCACCTCGCAGCAAGAAGGTTGCTGGTTCAAGTCCCGGCGAACCCGATGCTTTTCTGTGTGGAGTTTGTATGTTCTGATTGTGATTGACAGTGTGTCTTATGAAAGAGGTTAAATAGGGTTTTGCGGTTTGAAGTGGTGACAAGGACATAGTTTGCTGTAGGCTATGTTCAGAAGGATATTTTTGTCAGACGGCCAGAATAAAAATGTGTGTGTGTGCGCAGGTCCTCTGTCTCGTTTTACGTCAGCAAAGGTGCACAGAAACCTAGGAAGCCTGGCTCTAAAATGTCTATATTATTGAAATTGTATTTGCAGATGCAACCTGCCTGAAATCCAACTTGTATTTTGACTTTTTTCCTCCAAATTTAAACTGATATTTTAGTTTTAAATTTACATAAATGTAAGACAATACACATATGCTACTAAATGCTCATGACAATACTCAAACCTGTAACATTTACAAAGCTGTGAGTAGTAGGGGTGCTGCATGTCTGCCACAACTATAACTTTAAAACCAAATAATAATGCTTTATTTTTTATTGGTTATGTTCACATTCTAATATTTGGACCTTAGTAAGTGGCTAATCGTGAATCTTGGGTTCCAATGGTGGAAAGTAACTAGGTACATTTACTGTACTTAAGTACAATTTTGAGGTATCTGTTGTCAGGGTCGGCGCCTAAAGCTGCCGATGTCACAGGGAGAACTCAATTATAGAGCCAGACGTGGATAAGTAAAACATTGTCTTTATAAATGTACTGGTCATACACAAACTGTCAGGTTTGCCCGGCGGCACCTTCCTCTTTTCCTTTCCTCACACTAGTCAGCTCCCTTGCACTGATTGCACTATTAGACACACCTGCGCCGCTTCACTGATTCTCACCAGCTGCACCTCGTTAGTTTCCCTTATTTATACACTGCACATCGTTCGCTCCCCTGCCAGTTCTTTCCCCGTGTATGTTATCGCTTTTGCCTTTTTTCTATGCCAAGTACTCTTTCTGTCTTCCGTGTTTACCCAAATCTCTAGCCTGCCCCACTGTATCTGGTTTTCCTCCTCATCGGACCTCTCCTCTGGACCCCTGGATTTCCTCAGCTCTACCAGCCACCGCCTCACAGGTCAATGCACAGTCTCCATTAATCTGTTTTTCCATATTTCTATCTTCTCAGTCATTATCGCCTCCACCCCGACCAGCCCAGGAGTGAATCTAACCTCTGCAGCCCGGCCCATCATCACCTCATTGACTGTTTGCTGCTGCTGCTGGTTGACACCCGGTCCTCTCACTCCTCATCCCTCATGTATATATATTTTCCCTGTTTTGCACTGTAAATAAATCACACTGCTTGCACCGAAGCCAGCTACTTGGGTCTGTTATTTTTCCACTCGCTCATTATTGTGTTCGAGCATCCCTAACACAAAGCCAGATACTGGTTCAGCGCGTAACACTCTCAGGTCATTAATACAGTTCAGGGTCATAGACAGCAAACTTACACAGCCAAGGGATCCAAAGCGAGAGATCAGAGAGGGAAGTCCAATAATTCACAGAAAACAGTCCAAAATAGAACGGCAAGGCAGTACTCGTTATCAATGGCAATCTGGGGTCAAAACAGGTACGAGGAGGAGGAAGGGGAAGAAAAAAATAAAACGACCACTGGAAAGTCTGACATGGGTTAGAACAATCTGGCAGCTTCCCACAGGCTAAGAAGCTGCCTATATTCTATTGTAACCAGGTGTGATTAATGAGAAGCAGGTGAAACCAATCTGGGTAATGAGATAAAGTTCCAGGGAGTCAGGGTGAGCTGGGGACAGGAAGTAGTATCAAAATAAAAGTAAATGCACATCAACTAGCTAAAACTAGCTCCCTTTCCCAGCGGCAGCATTAAATGTGATTTACACAGAATGAATCAGTAATTATAATACAATAACATGGTGTGAAATGTGTCATTCTGCATTATGGGTACTTTTAGTACTTTAAATATGTTTTGATGTTAATACTTTTGTACTTTTATTTAAGTAATATTTTGAATGCAGCACTTTTACTTGTAACAGTATTTTTACACTGTTGTATTGCTCTTTTTACAAAGGACCTGAATACTACTTCCACCACTGTCAGGCTCCAAATTTTCATGGGATTTGGAGGGATTTGTGTGATCTTACTCACTTGTTGCAACAAGGCACGCAACAGCACAAGAAAACTAATTTCTGATTGACATTGTGTCATGTCCACGACATGATGAAAAGTTTCATCAGTGTAAAATCACTATTAACACTATTGACATAAAATCTTTCATCCGCTGCCACAGTACAGTAGGCCTAAAGGCACATAAATTTATTATTGTTCGATTGATGACACTTGCTTTGCCTGTGATACTATGTCAGTAGTATGTCAGAGATATTTTGTAAATCTGGCTCCATAGCCACTGCTATATATGTTTGTGTAGCCTACTTTGTGTATGCTTGCTGTCAGATCATAGCCTGCTTTGCACCTAAATAACAGTGTTGGTAGTCACTATTTTATCATCAATCCAATGTTTATTGTGTAACTCTGTCCAGTGCACAGCCGCTGTTCTATCTGTGCAGCCTATACTGTACTTTGTATATGTTTAATTACATGATTATGATTCCTCTCATAGAAATGATAGGCTACCACGTGTTCACTAAATATAAGACATTTTTATAACCACAGTATGTTAAATAATCTGTGGGGATTAAGGGTGGTTACTTGATGACTAACATGCCACATATGCTGTTAAACCAACCACCCTGGGATGGCATCTGCATTATCCTATTATGGTTTGGAATTGCTTCCTGTTTTGTGGTTTGATTTCTTGGCTTTTGTATCATCTCACCTGCCCCAGCTTTACCCCAGTGCACAATCACCACTCATTGTTTTCACCTGTTGCTCATTATCCCCTGGTCTTCAGCCCATATATACCTCCTCTTTTCCCACAGTCACTTGCTGGTCCATTCCTTTTGCCACACCCTGCTGGTTGTATTGTTCTGTGTTTGTGATCTGTTTGCCATCATTTATACTCTGCTTACATTCCAGGTTTGTTTTAGGTTGTATGCCTTTAGTTTTCTTTTACCAAGCTCCCAGAATGTACCTTGACATTCTGGAATTTCCCCATTGTGGGATCAATAAAGTTTTACCTTACCTATTTTTTGTTACCTTGCATCTGGTGGAGCTTTTTGTGATTCCTCTAGTCTTGTGTCAAGTACTTCTTATTAAACCGTATTTTGAGTCATCTCCAAGTCTGTGTCTGCATTTTGGGTCCATCCTGTACTCCAGTCCTCACACCTATTAAACAGGCATTTTATTACAGGTAAAAGATGAAATAAATACTAAAATCGTAATAAATACTAAAATTATAAACCAATACTATTGGGTAATATAAAATATCATAGTAAATGTGACTATTAAGCTGATGTATCATGCAAAAAATATACTGTAGATCTGAGTTCATCATGGCCTTGGACAATTAACTATTACTAACCCCTACCCACTGCATATATGTAAAACACAACACTGGCTGGCTGCATATTGAGCCCTATGAAGGAAGCATATCACCCTGAGTTGCAACACAAATGTCTAATAATGGATCGGAGATCTTGTGTGGTGGACTGTGAATAAAACCTGCACTGACAACAATTTGCCTGTGGTGAAGTTATGCAACATTAGTCAGCCTACCATGGTGTAAGCAGGCTCGAATGGGAGACATACACACATAGAACCAATATACAGTATGTGTTCAGGGCAGTACATACCTTATTGAATAAAGAACCAGAAGGACAGCTGCACCAGCTCAGGAAGTTCAACCTGCCCCAGGAGCTGCTGATATGGTTCAACAGAGGAATCATCGAGTCTGTTCTCTGCACCTCCATCACTGTTTGGCACAGCAACCAAACAGGACAAGTACAGACATCAGCAGACAGTCAAGACTGCAGAAAAGATCATTGGTGTGAGCCTGCCCTCCATGGAGGACCTGTACACTGCACGGGTTAAAAGGAGGGTGGAGGGGATCACTGCAGACCCCTCACACTCTGGGACACAATTTGTTTGAACTCCTCCCCTCTGAAGGACGGTTTCTTCCCCCGGGTCATCATTCTGATGAACACTTGATCCACGACAGTATGACAGGATGATAACCCTCAGTGCAATACCAGTAACTCAACTCTCAACTCAATTGATATAGCGCTTTACCACAGCCACAGCTGACCAAAGTGCTTAACACACCGTACAAGTTTAAAATCGTAACAGCATAACTAAAAGTAAAAACAATAAAACATACTGTGACATAACTAAAAATAAAAACAATAAAAGATCAACTATAGCACTACAGACAGAGTCTCATTCCTGGCCAAACGCCAATGAGTACAAATAGGTTTTCAAATAAGACTTAAAAATGGACAACGAGGGGGCCTGCCTAATATAAAGAGGCAAAGCATTCCACAAATTTGGACCCACCACAGCGAAAGCTCTATCCCCCCAGTTTTCCTCCTGGTGTTAGGAAGGCTCAAACACAAAAGTGAGCGAGTCACAAAAATTGACGGACCCAGGTGGCTGACTTTGATGCAGGCAGTGCTAGTTTATTTACAGTGTTAAACAAGTGACAAGAAATGAACAGCAGAGGAACAATGGGACCGGGTGTCGAGCTTTGGAGGGTAACACAGTCAATGGTGGAGATGATGAGAAGAGGACCGGGCTGCGGACACTGGGACTCACTCCTGGACTGGTCGAGTTGGATGGTTCTGATGATGAACAGAAATAGTACATACGGTGAGTAGTAGACTGTGCATCGACCTGCAGGGTGGTGATGAAGCAGAGTGGAGGAGGTCCGTGGTCCGAAGGAGCGAGGGAGAAACTAATCAGGTGCAGCTGGTGGTAATCCGGGGGTAAGAAGCAGGTGTAAAGGATAACGTAATCAGGGTAAGGGAGTGAAAACAGAGTGAGGGGAGTGAGAAAGTAGGTGCAGCCGGGCAAACCTGACACCTGGCCCTCGCTGCCTCCAGAAGAAGCTGATCAGCTGATCTAAGGCACCGCGACGGATTATACGGACGTAAAAGTTCCGCAAGATAAGATGGTGCAAGCCCATTCAAGGACTTATAAACAAATAAAAGAATCTTAACACAAACCCTAAAACACACAGGAAGCCAGTGAAGAAATGCCAGGACTGGGGTTATGTGGTCCCTCTTATGCCCCCTACCAATAACAATATATAAGTAAATATACATTGTACAGATTATACAGATCCATACAAGTATTTTTATTCCTATTTATCTCATTTCAATGACCATTCCTTTGTCTGCAAAGTTTACTGCCTGTTTATACTGTTTATTTTGCATTGTTTGTACTGTTTATTGCTTGTTAATACTGTTATACTACACAGCCTTATGTTGGTTTACTGTTTACTTGCTCCTTGCATGGGGATATGTACATGCACATTGAGAGCCGATGTACCAGAGTCAAATTCCTCGTGTGTCCGACACACCTGGCCAATAAAGCTGATTCTGATTCTGATTCTTTTTATTACGTTTTGCATGCGATAAAGCAACGTATAGGTACATTACCACCACCTACCAACTGAGGTGATGAGTTTTAAATAGCTCCATCTGGTGAGGAATCAAAAATACACCCCCTCTGGTGTTACAGATGAGAAAACAGGCCTTGTGATCATAGATACAGTGCCAGTGTAATGATGCTTTAAACAATGAAATGATGCACCTAAAGCCAGACAGAAAAAAACCCATGAAACAGTCAGACTGATACAGAGTAGAGTAGAAAGATACAAAATAAACGGTTGCTGTCCCTAGCAAAGAGGTGTAAATCATGGCAAAAAAGGCGATGAACTGTCAAATGGAAACTGTAAAATTAACATAAGATGGGTTGGTGAAATGTCTAAAGGACTGGCTACAGAATAAAAGCTGCCCAAAACACCCTCACTACTGGCCCCTTATTAAAATAACATTTCCTCAAATACCTCTGTGTAAGGAAAAAACATATCACTGTTTCCACTGTTTCCACAGACAGAACTGTCAATAAAAGTCCCAATTACCAGGATGGGATAGCATAGAACCAGCTCAGGTTGTGCATATGTAAACCACTATGTTCTTGAATTGTAAGAATATAAATGGAGAAAGTACTGTGATTACTTGAGTAAAGGTAAAAAGTCACGTAGCATTACTTCACTGCAGAGCATGTGAGCGGATTTTGGACAAAGCAAAGTGTGGCTTTTTTAAAAGGAACAGAGTGTCGCTCTGCTCCAATTTTGTTCCTGTACCACTCACACCTCAAGCCTAAAGCATGCCCAAGTCCGACCCAGAATGCATCTGTATCTTGCACAGCCATCCGGCACTTTTCTGTTAAAAATCGGCCATTGCAAGCTCAATAATGGAGTTCCTAAAGTACTTTAAAAAGGAAACTGAAAGGCTATACAAGTGTACTGTATATTTTTAATTGGGTCTATTGATCCTTTATGTAAGGCTACAGTTTAAGCTAAAAGTGAAATAAGTGCAGATTATTTCCCCTTTTTTGGAGTGAGTGGGTGTGATACAATCCGAGGTGAGCACTGAGCGATAATGAGCAGAGCGGCCTGGTGCAGCTTTGAGTAGGGGAGGAGAGCAGGTGAACAGCTCCGTGAGGGAGGAGCAGTGAGAATCACTGTTCCATTCTGCTCATATGCTTTACTTCAGTTCAATGAGATACTATCTCTCCAGTGTGGGCATAGCACATGTGCAGTAAAAATTTATAGTTGAGGCAGACATGCAGCACCCTCTGCACCCCTACTTCCCACAGCTTTGTAAATGTTTGAATGTTTGATAAGATTTAAATAGCTTTTTAGCATTTAGTAGCATGTTGTGCATTTTGTCTTACAATTATGTAAATTTAAAATTGTAAAATATCAGTTTAAAATCAGAGAAAAAAGTCATAATACAAGTTTGATTTCAGGCAGGTTGCATCTGCAAATACATAAAATATTCTAATATAAACATTGACAGAGTCAGGCTTTTCAGGTTTCTGTCCACCTGTGCTGACGCAAAACAAGACAGATGAACTGCATATACATGTTTTTATTCTGGCTGTCTGACAAAAAATACATCTGAACATAGCCTACAGCAGACTATGTCCTTGTCACCTCACAAACCGCACAACTCTATTTAACCTTTTTCATAAGACACACTGACAAACACAAATATATCTCAAATATTTTCCTGAAATTGTTTAGAATTTATGCTGTGTTTTGTAGGGCACTCTTTTGGATTAATTTATGATTTTACATCTGGATCCATCCATCCATCCATTATCTATATGGCTTATTCCTGAAAAGGGCTGGAGTCAATTGCAGCTGACACTGGGCCAGAGGACCACCCTGAACAGGTTGCCAGTCTATCGCAGGGCTGACACTTAGAGACACACAGCCACACACACCCACACTCACTCTGATGGGCAATTTGGTCTCTCCAAACAACTTAAGATGCATCTCTTTGGACTGTGGGAGGAAGCCAAAGTACCTGGAGAGAGCCCATGTAGGCACAGGGAGAACATACAAACTTCACACAGAAAGGCCCCGGGCCAGTCAGGGCTCAAACCCTGGCCTTTTTGCTGTGATGAGACAGTGCTAACCACTCCCTCACCATGCCACCCTAACCCTTAATCCCCACAGATGATTTAATAGAGAGAAACTTTAGGTTTTACACCTATCAGTATTCAGGGAGCAACAGCTAGACCTAATGTATTAAAATCCCTTTGTGGTAATAACCCTGGTCTGTGGGATGTTGGTCAGTCATGTTCCCATGAGAAAGAAGACTTTATGACATGCAGGTGGCTTTCTGAGTTGGTCAGTAATATTCCCCCCAGAGGAAACCCTAATAAAATCCATTAATGCTGTCACAAAGCCTATACTAAAATGTTTCAGTGAAGAAAAGTAACACCTACATGCAAAATCATTTGAAGTATGTAGTTAGGGTTTGGCCCTTTGCTGTAGGCGGATGTAAAAGTGGGTGTGGTCTAAAAGGGATAAATCACTCACTTGATACTGCATTTAGACAGGAGCAGTACTTTCTATCTCTCTGCCAACTCTAAACCCTTAAAAACATGTTTCAGAAAGTGAGTACCGGCAAAGTGTCCTCACTCTGTAGCAAAAAAAAAAAACTAATAACAACTAAACAAATATTTTTTGGTCACTATGTAGCAAGTACAAGAACACACACACACACACACACACACACACATATATATATATATATATATTGCATCACCTCCACACCTTCCACTTGAAATACATTATGTTCCCATGGCTAAGAACATTTATTCTTAGCATGACATTTTATTCATGATCTTTCACTGCAACATCAGAGTTCACCTGCAAGCCAAGCCTCCACTCACCTGACTGCATTTCTAAGGCTGCTACTCTCAGCATGAAACTACCCCTTCCATAACTTCACTAAACAAACTGGTTAGACAAGCTAGTACATATTTCTCACAATGAATTCAAAGATGTTTGTTTTTATGACAAATCGCTGTTATTAGCTATACCCAGTTGTACCCACAATTTCTGTTCACTGAAAAAATAAAACTAAGTAGAGATAAATGTAACATAATAAAATTTTGTGGCATTAATAAAAATCAGTTTTGTACAGAAGTGCACAGCATTCACCAAAGAAAAAAATGGAGCATCTCATCTCATTTCATAATTATGAGATCAGATCTCATAATTACAAGCAAAGATCTCATGGTTATGAGATCTTTTTCTCAAAATTATGAGATAATGCAGGAACTTGCCATCAGGTTTTATTAATTCTTTAGTATCAGAGTAATCCAGTGATAGTTGTCAATATATCCAATAGTTCATAGCAAATGTAACCTGTTAATAACTAATTTGGCATAATTAGTGTTCCAAAACATAAACAAACAGAGGGGCAAGGGCATTGCTAGATATAATGCTTAGCCCACTGTTCCACTGCCATATTGCTGATATTGAAACTGAAACAACTACTGGTAAAGGTAAAAATGTAAAGATATTACTCTTTATGAAAATAGTTATTTCCACATACATTAGCAATATTCCCAATATGTTTCTATGGTGTAAAAGTCTAGCCCTGTATTGCATATTTCTTTGCATTCTTCTGCCTTTTACAATAATATATCAAGTTTATTATCAAGTTTAAACTTTCAATTAGTTAATCTATCAACAAATCATTAATTAAACAAACTATCTAATCATTTTTGTAACTCATAAGACCCCATAACATAACAATGCTCCAACTACTTCAAAGTTGTATTGTGCAGTGGATGGCTGGTGGTCACACACCTGTCTTGATAGACACAGACATCTTCCTCCACACTTTCCCTTCCTGCCTAAGGTTTGTTTGTTAAATGGGCATAAAACAAACATAATTTGGACTGTCCCTGCAATGACAGGGTCAGTTCAGTGACACAACATGTAAGTCAAAGGGTAATCAATGTTGAACTGTACAACAAGAGGGGTGCAGAATTCACAAAATATGATTAATTAATGTGTTAATTAATCACTCTCCTCGGCCCCCTACCCCCATGCATTAACACTTTAATGAATCACTTTCCAGGGTACCTTACCCGTGCATTAACGCACGGGCTAGTGGTCACCCAACAATTAATTAATCAGATTGGGACCAATCATGAAACCCTCCTTGAACAGGCCTTGGAGGAGACAAGAGAACGGAGATGAATCCAGGGATATATCTGTGCAGAGTACAGCATCAACAGTCTTGGCAGGAAGCAGATGGAACCCAAGGAAGGCAGTTTTACAGGCTCAAGTAGTACTTAGACACAGGGTGTAGGGTATGTACAGCATGGGCAAGGTGGGTATTGTCTAGGGTGGTTTCACATTAGGGACCTGGGCCCATATCTGAATATACTTGATCCCAAAGTCTGGCTTATTTTGATCAGTGTGAACACAAGGGTATCAGATTTGGGCATTGCACCCTAGTCCACTTGAAGAGGTGGTCTCGAGCATGCTCATGTGTATGTGAGCACAATCCAAGGGAGATGTGAACGCAACTGTGTTCAAACAAGGAAGTGGCCACTATGTGATGTCATAACTATTTGTTAGTTAAAACAATAACAAATATAGCTGTGAAGGATTTCTTTGGAGTGATGAAGAAGTAAAATGCTTGCTTGAAATTTGGGCTGAGAAAGCATACATAGGAGCTCAGGGACTGTATGAAACAATAGAACCTAATATGAAAACATCCCTAGCACATTATAGCCTACTTGGAACTAAGGAAGGCAACTGACAAGATGAATATGGTTGTAGAGGACATTCACTGTCAAGAAGAAACACCCCCCCCCCAACTTCAGGCAGTGCTTAAAGTCTTGAATTGCTGGTATTCCTCTTATTCACATGTTTCTGTGTTTATCAGCCTTTATCAGCAATCATTTAGTATTACATTCTGAATTTCTACATTGAATATAAGATAATAAGAGATATCACTGATATTAACAACATATATTTATTTGTTCAAAGGGAAAACTCTTTGCCCAACTATTAACTTCATGATATAATAACGTCTGTGTGTTGTTTTGTAAGACAAGGCAAGGCAGCTTCATTTATATAGCACATTTCTTACACAGAGGCAATTCAAAGTGCTTTACATAGGCAAAGAAAAGCAGTAACAGCATTAAAAACAATAAGCATTAAAACCAGAATAAAACCGGTTAATACAAAGGAGCAGTTACAGTGCAGTAATAAGTTGTAAGTTGATTTGATTTGATTTATTCTTTCAAGCATGTAAAACAGTTGATATGACAACACACATAATATTACACATAATCCAATATCAATTTGCTTATACCTAGTACATGCTTGAATGGAGTAGGAAGAAGTCAGACTTATCCAGTCCTACCCCCTGACATCATCTTACCATCATTGGTTTCCAAGCAGTAAATGATTCACTTCTACGCACACACATATTATACTAAAAAAAGAATATAACAGTGTTAACATTCTTACATCACACAAGTAATATACTAAAGAATGGTTACAAAATGTACACCACACCCACAATGTTCCATCTAATTAATCATTAAACCTGTTCTTGCATATATCTTGATTGACACATACCTTTATATTGTTTTTTATGTCCGCACTTAAATTATTCCATAGTTTTACTCCACTTATGGAAATACAAAATCTTTTTTTGGTTGTACGTATAGCATGAATTTTTAAATTTAACTGACCCCTTAAATTGTATCCCCCTTCCCTTTCATTAAATAGTTTTTGAATTCCACCAGGTAATAAATTGTTCCTGGCTTTATACATAAACACAGCAGTCTTATATCCTCTTTTTTGTAATATATACAATGGTTGAAGTGAGCTTTTGTATGTATTTCCCCAGTTTTCAACGCCATACTCTAAGTATGGTAAAATCAATGAAGAATACAAAATGTGTAGTGCTTTCCCGTCCAAAATATATTTCACCCGTGCCAATATCGATATATTTTTTGCTATTTTGCTCTGAAAGCAACAGATGAAACAAAAATGCAGCATAGAAAACAGTCAATCAAAGGCGTGGGCAGGAAAACAGTAGTTGTCAGTTTAAACTTGAAAAGTGGCTAGAGTTGGGGCATATTTAAAGTCATCAGAAAGGTGGTCCCATCTCTGTGTGTAACACAATAGCAAAAATTTGGTGTACACTACTAGTCAAAGGTTTGGGCAAACATTCCCATTCAATTCACTGGGAAAGTGTGGCCAAACTTTTGACTTCCATAGGGATCCAACACAGGGCACACTTAACTGTGTATTGATGATGTTAATGCCGAACAATTAAATAATTCATCTAATATATAATTACTGCCATGGTATAATACAGGTATGTACAATATTTATGCTCAGTTTCTCATGATAGAAATATGAAATCTATTTAGGTTTTGCTGAGTCAAGCACTTTGCTTTGCACCAGAAAGTTTCATGTCTGCTGTGTGCTAAGCTTAAGTAAGTTTGTGGATCCAAAAAGAGGATTCAAGACGCAGAACAAACGTTTTAGGTAGCTGACACTGACTAGTGTGTACAAGGACTTGGAGTCCAGGTAAGTTATGATGGGAAGGGCAAGGCAGCAGCAAACAATGAGGATCTGAGTACAATAAATCAAGGTTAGCACAAGAATAACAACTTAGCATGAGAAGAATCAAATGAGGCCTGGGCGTGACTTCTACCACAGTGGCTGACAGAATGACTTGGCCAAGAGTAGAGCAACATCAAGGTTGATGTATTTCAGGGGTTGATGCAGAATAAGCTGCAGGTGTGCCAGCCACCACCCTTCTTGGGAACAGGAGGAGGTGTCCAGCTCATGTCATATCCACCACCTACAGGGTGTAAGCAAGAGATGGGGTGAAAAAAGGAGAGGAAAAAGCACACACTGGAGGAAAAGGACAAACATAGGAAAACACCAGGAAATAACAAAAGCCTAAAATTGTGTCCTTTTTAAGCGCTCTGTTATACTGTGCAAGCTGCAAAGTGCCTTCTCGTTCCTGAAATTTTTCTGGTAATTAGTTAGTGGTAAATGCTCTAATACTTGTATAGTGCTTTTCTATGCAATGAAGCACACTCAAAGTGCTTTTACGCTATTTTCTATTCACCCATTCTCTCACACAAATATTCACACACTCACACACTGATGGCACACCCACCAGGAGCAACTTGGGTTTTAGTGTCTTGCCCAGGGACACTTTGACATGTGGACTGGAGAAGCCGAGATTGAAACCATCAACCCTGTCAGCAGGAGACAGCTGTGGTGCCCGACTTGCGTCCATAATAAGTGATGAATTGCTGGCAAACAGTGAACTGCCATTCAGCCTCAAGTGCTGTCTGGTGATGGTGGATAGTATCAGGCTCTCCATAAGATTTAATAGGCTGAAAGTAATCAGTTCTTTTTTCTCTGTTCTCCACTGATGTACTTGTTCTCCCCATCTTCAAGCATTATCATTATGAAGTACTTGCATCATCACTCAGTACTTGGAAGTACCTCAGGCTGGCTGACCGTCTCCTTTGACTAATTCACTTCCCTCTGTTCTTCCCTGAGTGTCTAAAGTTGTGGTCAGAGGGAGTTGTGTTTACCCTGTCCAGATCTTCCTTCTTTAAAAGCGTCACACTGACAGCCTATCTCATGATCTAGGCCTAAATGATGTTACACACAAAACACAAGCTCGACCTTGCAAAGAAGAAGTATCTCTGCATGATGGCTTACATGAGAGAGGTGTTGTTCTGGTTTTGAATATTACTGTACATGTTCTTGTCTCTCTGCCACAGTATTTAAAAACAAACTTCTAGTGTCTGTTTAAAAGTGATTTACCTGACACTACTGAACAAAAAAAACAATAAAAGCACTGAGACCATTTGTATTCTGACCCATACAAAAGCTCTATCCCTTTTGACTGTCAAATGAATAATTAACAAAATAACTGCTTTGTACAGATTCAGTGCTTCAAAAAGCTTTGATTTATCCACTGATGTTGAAGGTTGTATAATTAAGAGTAAAGAAATAAAATTTAAATAAATATTACAGTCTCATGTTAATTACACAGGTTCCTCAAATACAAAAATGGCAGACCATCTGTAACCTAGAGGCATCAAAGACACAGATGAACAGTAACCTGTCAGTATTAGAATTATACAGATGGGTGAAAAATAGGGCTACGTTCTATATCACCAGAATATATACCTCATGCATTCAATATGATGAACTGGTAAAATGTATATGAATTTAATATGCATTGTAGGTCCATATTTGACATTTGCAGCATCCATTGCTGTGATCATGTGTCAGATAATTATTGCCTCATGTCTGAAATAGAAAACCTGTTCTGCAGTGACGTACAATAACCTTTAGGTGAGGCAGGAGGAAAATCACATCAATGCTTTTTGATTGACAGTCTATTTCTACAAAGAGCAATGCCAAATAGCATTGGGGTTAGGCCACGGAGCCAAAGGTATCATGGAAACTTAAACCTATGCACCCCAATAATAAACACTTAAAAACAAAACAGCAACAAATTAATCATTTGATAGAATAATGCCAGGTCACTTTGGGAAAAAGAGAGAAAAAATAAAAGCATTTTAAAAATGTTTTAAGACACTTCAAAAAACTGTAAATTCTGTATAAAACATTCAAAATGAATCTTAAAATTTCTCATCAGTGTTCAACTTAATCTGCTGTACTGCCAGTGAAAAGAAAGCCGATATAAATTTGCAGATCAGATTTTGTAAAAAAAAGCCGTGATGTACAAAATTCTTCACTCAACTCAACAAATGTTCACAAAACAGCAATAGCAGTATAAGCTAGCATACAAATATTTATTCAGTATACTTGAATTTGCATGTTACTTTTATTGCCTTTCCATTTCAGGGGACTAGAAATATATTATATTCGTTTGCTGTCACACTGGTGGAATTCATTCTCATAGATGGAATGTACCAGCAGCTAGCTGGTGCGACAAAAGAAGGGAGTATACCAGCTACTGAGCCAAGAATCTGACAGATTGACAGCAAACAAACTGTATCCTGCAACTTAGTTTTGTTCATCACTAAGGTTCCATAACAATAGTGAAAAATGAATCACCCATGAGTCACGTCATGAGCTTTTGTTCCATTCTAATATGTAAAGATCTGAATAGATGTGAACTGTCACAGAAGTGAAAGGCTAGCAATGCCACAGATGTGAACTGACGTTTCTTAAAGGATCACATTTATTTGCCATAGATAAAGGGAGGACAGAACAAACTTTTCATCTGATATCTTGTCATTTTGGGTAAGTACATTTTTAAGTCTAAATGTACACTTAGCATGCCTTCTTATTAATTTTACCATTTTAACTTTTGTCATAATTTAGCAATAATTTAGCATGAACAGATCCCAGGAACAACATCTGAGATCTCTGTCCAGAAGAGTGCACTCCTAGGAACAGCTAAGATACTGCGCAGGACCCTCAAGCTCCCAGGCCTCTGGTAGAGGACCCGAGCTTGAAGGACCCGAGTGGGGAATTTTTTTATGTGATAAGTTATGTAGGGATCCTTTTTTGTCCTTCACATAGTGGAATTAGCATCAGTAACCGTGCATGAATAGGAATCCTGTACTTTGTTCAAGGGCATTTTAGCACAGGTAATGTTAAGATTCTTGGCTATGGAGCCAAAGATTGAGTGTTTAAGGCGGTTAAAGTATACAACGATAGCAATATCATTATGACCACTGACAGAGGAAGTGGTCATAATGTGATGCCTAGACGATTGGGTCGGAGCATATACCAGACTACCGGTCTTGCTGGGTGTTCCCGGGCTGCAGTGGTTAGTACCTGCCAATAGTGGTCTAAGGAAGGACAAACAGGGTCATGGATGCTCAAGGCTTACTGATGACAAGGTTGATCTATCATATATTCAAATTTTAAATTTCATTTGTACTTTTCAAAAGTGTAATATTTGTTTAAATCTTTGTTAAAATGGTTGTAAATGAGAAATACTGTGCACTGGTCTCTATGAAGAGTAGGGAGGCTCTTAAATTGTTTAAAAAATGATCTCTACCTTGTCCTCACAACTACAGTTTTCAGTCCTTTAACATATTTTCTCACAGAATAATAGACAAATTTGTGCTCTTTCAGACAATGTAACTATGGTAACAAAGAAATCCACACAAAATGTGTTGTGAGCCTCAGAGTGACATGTGCCAACCAACTGCCACATTGACTCCTATGTTCACAGTATTAGGCAGGTGGTTTCAATGTTGAGGCTGATCGTTGTAGTCTCTCACTCTGTGTACCTGCCTGCTCAAGTACTCTGCTTGTTGAGGTAGAGAATGTCAATGTTTTTTATTCCCTCAGCTGTGACCTGGATGAAATCTAATGAAGAACGTGAATGTAAAAGCACTAGAAACTGAAGATGGAAACATATTTTTAATGGAACATGAAGAAAGAATTTCAGGCAAAGTTTAGTTCTATTACTAAATTATGAAAACCTGACAGTTTCATGTCAGGTTTAGCATGTAAGGACGCCAAATGGTGTTTGTGGTGGACTCAATTATAAAACCAGACGAACTGATGTAGAGAAAGGTTCTTTTACTTGTTGCAACCAGACAATCAATACACAGTCCAGGATAACAATCAGGTCGATAAGACAGTCCAGGGTCAGCGCCGGTAAACAGGTATAGCCAGGAGATCCAAACTCAAGAGGTCAAGGGGAATAAATCAGAAGGTCGGTACACTACAGGCAATCAGAACCTGGGAGGGCATAGGCACAACACGGTGGTCAAAAACAGTAATCCAAGGTCAGAAACAGAGTCAGGCAAGGTATAAATGCTGGAGAGTCAGAGCTGGAGTCTAGAACAATCTGGCAGCATCTTTGTGGGAGGATGCTGCCTAAATTGAGGTGTAAACAGGCGTAAACTATTGCGAGTGATGAAAAAAGTAAAAAGACTGAAACTGTGGTGAAACAAAACAGGAAGTAACATCAAAATAAAAGCTAGACAGGAAGCAGCGGAACCGAATCAAAACAGTTTCATTACCGCATTTACTTTAAGACAGTGGTGTCAAACTCAATCACACAAGGGGCCAAAAATTAAACCACAGTCTAAGTTGCGGGCCAAACAGGATTAACATTTATTGAACAGTCTAAAACTGACAATGGTTTAACCAGAAATATGAATTTGAACAGACTGCAACATTTTCCTCAATAAAATAAATCAGAAAAAAATCAATTCAAAATATTTTGTCTTCAACAATAACATCAAGCAAAATAAGAATATTGCTACACATACAAAGCAACAATAAGGGTTGTCTCAGTTCACAACTACATTGGTCAAATTTTGGGTGAAGTTGATAAATTGATGCTGCGTGTCCCTGAACACACCAAGTAGACCCCTCCTTACCCTGAAACACTGTCCTCACCCACTGCATCAACTTTTCTCTTCTTGGACATTTTGGGATTAATTGTTGTTATTTCTCATTTCCACTTGTTGGGAAATTGATGGTTAAATGCTGAAGGCAAAACACTGCGATCTAGTGGCGGAATGCAAATATTTTGCAGGTTCCAAACTCAATGTGCATTGTGGGAGATGTAGTTTATGGTCTGCAATTAGCATAGACTTTTATCTTAAGACAATCATATGCATTTTAAGCTTTCAAGGGCCACCTAAACTGATCCGGTGGGCCAGATTCAGCCTGCGGGCCTTGAGTTTGACACATGTGCCCTAAAACGATGAAGTGAGGTCTTGTTACTTATGTACAATGTACATACTCTATGCACATAACACTGAATTGTAGTCACTTTTAGAAAACATTCAGGGGCAGCATGGTGCCCCTGACATGACACGGTGGTTAGCTCTGTTGCCTCACAGCGAGACGGTTCGGGGTCGAGCCGCTGCCGACCTGGGGCCTTTCTGTGCGGAGTTTGCATGTTCTCCCCGTGCTTGCATTGGTTCTCTTCAG